>NC_071469.1:71120588-71288432 GCF_028500815.1 Rissa tridactyla | reverse complement strand
GGTCCCACGCCCAAAGGGCCAACAGGGAAAACTATGCCTTGTTCTAAAGCTCTTTGGGAACCGCTTGCGTAGCCCCACAGACCTGGGGGCTGCAGGCTTTCCTGCTGCCTTCAGCCTCAAAACCACCCTTTCCACTTGGCGCCACGCCAGGCACAAAAATGGACAAATGTCTGGAGATTGGTCCACGCCCAAAGAGCCAGCAGGGAAAATTATGCCTTGTTGTAAAGCTCTTTGGGAACCGCTTGCGTAGCCCCACACACCTGGGGGCTGCAGGCTTTCCTGCTGCCTTCAGCCTCAAAACCACTCTTTCCCCCACTTGCCGCATCGCCAGGCACAAAAATGGCCATATATCTGGAGATTGGTCCCACGCCCAAAGAGCCAGCAGGGAAAACTATGCCTTGTTCTAAAGCTCTTTGGGAACCGCTTGCGTAGCCCCCACACACCTGGGGGCTGCAGGCTTTCCTGCTGCCTTCAGCCTCAAAACCACCCTTTCCCACTTGGCACCACGCCAGGCACCAAAATGGCCATATGTCTGGAGATTGGTCCCACGCCCAAAGGGCCAGCAGGGAAAACTATGCCTTGTTCTAAAGCTCTTTGGGAACCGCTTGCGTAGCCCCACACACCTGGGGGCTGCAGGCTTTCCTGCTGCCTTCAGCCTCAAACCACCCTTTCCCACTTGGCGCCGCGCCAGGCACAAAAATGGCCATAGGTCTGGAGATTAGTCCCACGCCCAAACAGCCAGCAGGGAAAACTATACCTTGTTCTAAAGCTCTTTGGGAACCGCTTGCGTAGCCCCACACCACCTGGGGGCTGCAGGCTTTCCTGCTGCCTTCAGCCTCAAAACCACCCTTTCCCACTTGGCGCCTCGCCAGGCACAAAAATGGCCATATCTCTGGAGATTGGTCCCGCGCCAAAGAGCCAGCAGGGAAAAATACGCCTTGTTCTAAAGCTCTTGGGAACCGCTTGCGTAGCCCCACACACCTGGGGGCTGCAGGCTTTCCTGCTGCCTTCAGCCTCAAAAACCACCCTTTCCAACTTGGCGCCACGCCAGGCACAAAAATGGACAAATGTCTGGAGATTGGTCCAACGCCCAAAGAGCCAGCAGGGAAAACTATGCCTTGTTCTAAAGCTCTTTGGGAACCGCTTGCGTAGCCCCACACACCTGGGGCTGCAGGCTTTCTGCTGCCTTCAGCCTCAAAACCACCCTTTCCCACTTGCCGCATCGCCAGGCACAAAATGGCCATATGTCTGGAGATTGGTCCCACGCCCAAAGGGCCAGCAGGGAAAACTATGCCTTGTTCTAAACCTCTTTGGGAACCGCTTGCGTAGCCCCACACACCTGGGGGCTGCAGGCTTTCCTGCTGCCTTCAGCCTCAAAACCACCCTTTCCCACTTGGCACCACGCCAGGCACAAAAATGGCCATCTGTCTGGAGGTTGGTCCCACGCCCAAAGAGCCAGCAGGGAAAACTATGCCTTGTTCTAAAGCTCTTTGGGAACCGCTTGCGTAGCCCCACACACTCTGGGGGCTGCAGGCTTTCCTGCTGCCTTCAGCCTCAAAACCACCCTTTCCCACTTGGCGTCGCGCCAGGCACAAAAATGGCCATATGTCTGGAGATTGGTCCCACGCCCAAAGAGCCAGCAGGGAAAATTATGCCTTGTTGTAAAGCTCTTTGGGAACCGCTTGCGTAGCCCCACAGACCTGGGGGCTGCAGGCTTTCCTGCTGCCTTCAGCCTCAAAACCACCCTTTCCCACTTGGCGCCACGCCTGGCACAAAAATGGACAAATGTCTGGAGATTGGTCCCACGCCCAAAGAGCCAGCAGGGAAAATTATGCCTTGTTGTAAAGCTCTTTGGGAACCGCTTGCGTAGCCCCACACACCTGGGGGCTGCAGGCTTTCCTGCTGCCTTCAGCCTCAAAACCACTCTTTCCCACTTGCCGCATCGCCAGGCACAAAAATGGCCGTATGTCTGGAGATTGGTCCCACGCCCAAACAGCCAGCAGGAAAAACTATGCCTTGTTCTAAAGCTCTTTGGGAACCGCTTGCGTAGCCCCACACACCTGGGGGCTGCAGGCTTTCCTGCTGCCTTCAGCCTCAAAACCACCCTTTCCCACTTGCCGCATCGCCAGGCACAAAAATGGCCATATGTCTGGAGATTGGTCCCACGCCCAAAGGGCCAGCAGGGAAAACTATGCCTTGTTCTAAAGCTCTTTGGGAACCGCTTGCGTAGCCCCACACACCTGGGGGCTGCAGGCTTTCCTGCTGCCTTCAGCCTCAAAACCACCCTTTCCCACTTGGCACCACGCCAGGCACAAAAATGGCCATCTGTCTGGAGGTTGGTCCCACGCCCAAAGAGCCAGCAGGGAAAACTATGCCTTGTTCTAATGCTCTTTGGGAACCGCTTGCGTAGCCCCACACACCTGGGGGCTGCAGGCTTTCCTGCTGCCTTCAGCCTCAAAACCACCCTTTCCCACTTGGCGCCGCGCCAGGCACAAAAATGGCCATGTGTCTGGAGATTGGTCCCACGCCCAAACAGCCAGCAGGGAAAACTATGCCTTGTTGTAAAGCTCTTTTGTAACTGCTTGCGTAGCCCCACACACCTGGGGGCTGCAGGCTTTCCTGCTGCCTTCAGCCTCAAAACCACCCTTTCCCACTTGGCGCCACGCCAGGCACAAAAATGGCCATATCTCTGGAGATTGGTCCCACGCCCAAAGAGCCAGCAGGGAAAAATACGCCTTGTTCTAAAGCTCTTTGGGAACCGCTTGCGTAGCCCCACACACCTGGGGGCTGCAGGCTTTCCTGCTGCCTTCAGCCTCAAAACCACCCTTTCCCACTTGGCGCCGCGCCAGGCACAAAAATGGACAAATGTCTGGAGATTGGTCCCACGCCCAAAGAGCCAGCAGGGAAAATTATGCCTTGTTGTAAAGCTCTTTGGGAACCGCTTGCGTAGCCCCACACACCTGGGGGCTGCAGGCTTTCCTGCTGCCTTCAGCCTCAAAACCACTCTTTCCCACTTGCGGCATCGCCAGGCACAAAAATGGCCATATGTCTGGAGATTGGTCCCACGCCCAAACAGCCAGCAGGAAAAACTATGCCTTGTTCTAAAGCTCTTTGGGAACCGCTTGCGTAGCCCCACACACCTGGGGGCTGCAGGCTTTCCTGCTGCCTTCAGCCTCAAAACCACCCTTTCCCACTTGCCGCATCGCCAGGCACAAAAATGGCCATATGTCTGGAGATTGGTCCCACGCCCAAAGGGCCAACAGGGAAAACTATGCCTTGTTCTAAAGCTCTTTGGGAACCGCTTGCGTAGCCCCACACACCTGGGGGCTGCAGGCTTTCCTGCTGCCTTCAGCCTCAAAACCACCCTTTCCCACTTGGCACCACGCCAGGCACAAAAATGGCCATCTGTCTGGAGGTTGGTCCCACGCCCAAAGAGCCAGCATGGAAAACTATGCCTTGTTCTAAAGCTCTTTGGGAACCGCTTGCGTAGCCCCACACACCTGGGGGCTGCAGGCTTTCCTGCTGCCTTCAGCCTCAAAACCACCCTTTCCCACTTGGCGCCGCGCCAGGCAAAAAAATAGCCATATGTCTGGAGATTGGTCACATGCCCAAAGAGCCAGCAGGGAAAACTATGCCTTGTTGTAAAGCTCTTTGGGAACCGCTTGCGTAGCCCCACACACCTGGGGGCTGCAGGCTTTCCTGCTGCCTTCAGCCTCAAAACCACCCTTTCCCACTTGCCGCCGCGCCAGGCACAAAAATGGCCATATGTCTGGAGATTGGTCCCACGCCCAAAGGGCCAGCAGGGAAAACCATGCCTTGTTCTAAAGCTCTTTGGGAACCGCTTGCGTAGCCCCACACACCTGGGGGCTGCAGGCTTTCCTGCTGCCTTCAGCCTCAAAACCACCCTTTCCCACTTGGCGCCGCGCCAGGCACAAAAATGGCCATAGGTCTGGAGATTAGTCCCACGCCCAAAGAGCCAGCAGGGAAAACTATACCTTGTTCTAAAGCTCTTTGGGAACCGATTGCGTAGCCCCACACACCTGGGGGCTGCAGGCTTTCCTGCTGCCTTCAGCCTCAAAACCACCCTTTCCCACTTGGCGCCGCGCCAGGCACAAAAATGGCCATATGTCTGGAGATTGGTCCCACGCCCAAAGAGCCAGCAGGGAAAATTATGCCTTGTTGTAAAGCTCTTTGGGAACTGCTTGCGTAGCCCCACACACCTGGGGGCTGCAGGCTTTCCTGCTGCCTTCAGCCTCAAAACCACCCTTTCCCACTTGGCGCCTCGCCAGGCACAAAAATGGCCATATCTCTGGAGATTGGTCCCACGCCCAAAGAGCCAGCAGGGAAAAATACGCCTTGTTCTAAAGCTCTTTGGGAACCGCTTGCGTAGCCCCACAGACCTGGGGGCTGCAGGCTTTCCTGCTGCCTTCAGCCTCAAAACCACCCTTTCCCACTTGGCGCCACGCCAGGCACAAAAATGGACAAATGTCTGGAGATTGGTCCCACGCCCAAAGAGCCAGCAGGGAAAATTATGCCTTGTTGTAAAGCTCTTTGGGAACCGCTTGCGTAGCCCCACACACCTGGGGGCTGCAGGCTTTCCTGCTGCCTTCAGCCTCAAAACCACTCTTTCCCACTTGCCGCATCGCCAGGCACAAAAATGGCCATATATCTGGAGATTGGTCCCACGCCCAAAGAGCCAGCAGGGAAAACTATGCCTTGTTCTAAAGCTCTTTGGGAACCGCTTGCGTAGCCCCACACACCTGGGGGCTGCAGGCTTTCCTGCTGCCTTCAGCCTCAAAACCACCCTTTCCCACTTGGCACCACGCCAGGCACCAAAATGGCCATATGTCTGGAGATTGGTCCCACGCCCAAAGGGCCAGCAGGGAAAACTATGCCTTGTTCTAAAGCTCTTTGGGAACCGCTTGCGTAGCCCCACACACCTGGGGGCTGCAGGCTTTCCTGCTGCCTTCAGCCTCAAAACCACCCTTTCCCACTTGGCGCCGCGCCAGGCACAAAAATGGCCATAGGTCTGGAGATTAGTCCCACGACCAAACAGCCAGCAGGGAAAACTATACCTTGTTCTAAAGCTCTTTGGGAACCGCTTGCGTAGCCCCACACACCTGGGGGCTGCAGGCTTTCCTGCTGCCTTCAGCCTCAAAACCACCCTTTCCCACTTGGCACCACGCCAGGCACAAAAATGGCCATATGTCTGGAGATTGGTCCCACGCCCAAACAGCCAGCAGGGAAAACTATGCCTTGTTGTAAAGCTCTTTGGGAACCGCTTGCGTAGCCCCACACACCTGGGGGCTGCAGGCTTTCCTGCTGCCTTCAGCCTCAAAACCACTCTTTCCCACTTGCCGCATCGCCAGGCCCAAAAATGGCCATATGTCTGGAGATTGGTCCCACGCCCAAACAGCCAGCAGGAAAAACTATGCCTTGTTCTAAAGCTCTTTGGGAACCGCTTGCGTAGCCCCACAGACCTGGGGGCTGCATGCTTTCCTGCTGCCTTCAGCCTCAAAACCACCCTTTCCCACTTGGCGCATACCCAGGCACAAAAATGGCCATATGTCTGGAGATTGGTCCCACGCCCAAAGAGCCAGCAGGGAAAACTATGCCTTGTTCTAAAGCTCTTTGGGAACCGCTTGCGTAGCCCCACACACCTGGGGGCTGCAGGCTTTCCTGCTGCCTTCAGCCTCAAAACCACCCTTTCCCACTTGGCACCACGCCAGGCACAAAAATGGCCATCTGTCTGGAGGTTGGTCCCACGCCCAAAGAGCCAGCAGGGAAAACTATGCCTTGTTCTAAAGCTCTTTGGGAACCGCTTGCGTAGCCCCACACACCTGGGGGCTGCAGGCTTTCCTGCTGCCTTCAGCCTCAAAACCACCCTTTCCCACTTGGCGCCGCGCCAGGCACAAAAATGGCCATATGTCTGGAGATTGGTCCCACGCCCAAACAGCCAGCAGGGAAAACTATGCCTTGTTGTAAAGCTCTTTGGGAACTGCTTGCGTAGCCCCACACACCTGGGGGCTGCAGGCTTTCCTGCTGCCTTCAGCCTCAAAACCACCCTTTCCCACTTGGCGCCACGCCAGGCACAAAAATGGCCATATCTCTGGAGATTGGTCCCACGCCCAAAGAGCCAGCAGGGAAAAATACGCCTTGTTCTAAAGCTCTTTGGGAACCGCTTGCGTAGCCCCACACACCTGGGGGCTGCAGGCTTTCCTGCTGCCTTCAGCCTCAAAACCACCCTTTCCCACTTGGCGCCGCGCCAGGCACAAAAATGGACAAATGTCTGGAGATTGGTCCACGCCCAAAGAGCCAGCAGGGAAAATTATGCCTTGTTGTAAAGCTCTTTGGGAACCGCTTGCGTAGCCCCACACACCTGGGGGCTGCAGGCTTTCCTGCTGCCTTCAGCCTCAAAACCACTCTTTCCCACTTGCGGCATCGCCAGGCACAAAAATGGCCATATGTCTGGAGATTGGTCCCACGCCCAAACAGCCAGCAGGAAAAACTATGCCTTGTTCTAAAGCTCTTTGGGAACCGCTTGCGTAGCCCCACACACCTGGGGCTGCAGGCTTTCCTGCTGCCTTCAGCCTCAAAACCACCCTTTCCCACTTGGCGCCGCGCCAGGCACGGAAATGGCCATATGTCTGGAGATTGGTCCCACGCCCAAAGGGCCAACAGGGAAAACTATGCCTTGTTCTAAAGCTCTTTGGGAACCGCTTGCGTAGCCCCACACACCTGGGGGCTGCAGGCTTTCCTGCTGCCTTCAGCCTCAAAACCACCCTTTCCCACTTGGCACCACGCCAGGCACAAAAATGGCCATATCTCTGGAGATTGGTCCCACGCCCAAAGAGCCAGCAGGAAAAACTATGCCTTGTTCTAAAGCTCTTTGGGAACCGCTTGCGTAGCCCCACACACCTGGGGGCTGCAGGCTTTCCTGCTGCCTTCAGCCTCAAAACCACCCTTTCCCACTTGGCGCCGCGCCAGGCACAAAAATGGCCATAGGTCTGGAGATTAGTCCCACGCCCAAAGAGCCAGCAGGGAAAACTATGCCTTGTTCTAACCTCTTTGGGAACCGCTTGCGTAGCCCCACACACCTGGGGGCTGCAGGCTTTCCTGCTGCCTTCAGCCTCAAAACCACCCTTTCCCACTTGGCGCCTCGCCAGGCACAAAAATGGCCATATCTCTGGAGATTGGTCCCACGCCCAAAGAGCCAGCAGGGAAAAATACGCCTTGTTCTAAAGCTCTTTGGGAACCGCTTGCGTAGCCCCACACACCTGGGGGCTGCAGGCTTTCCTGCTGCCTTCAGCCTCAAAACCACCCTTTCCAACTTGGCGCCACGCCAGGCACAAAAATGGACAAATGTCTGGAGATTGGTCCAACGCCCAAAGAGCCAGCAGGGAAAACTATGCCTTGTTCTAAAGCTCTTTGGGAACCGCTTGCGTAGCCCCACACACCTGGGGCTGCAGGCTTTCCTGCTGCCTTCAGCCTCAAAACCACCCTTTCCCACTTGCCGCATCGCCAGGCACAAAAATGGCCATATGTCTGGAGATTGGTCCCACGCCCCAAAGGGCCAGCAGGGAAAACTATGCCTTGTTCTAAAGCTCTTTGGAACCGCTTGCGTAGCCCCACACACCTGGGGGCTGCAGGCTTTCCTGCTGCTTCAGCCTCAAAACCACCCTTTCCCACTTGGCACCACGCCAGGCACAAAAATGGCCATCTGTCTGGAGGTTGGTCCCACGCCCAAAGAGCCAGCAGGGAAAACTATGCCTTGTTCTAAAGCTCTTTGGGAACCGCTTGCGTAGCCCCACACACCTGGGGGCTGCAGGCTTTCCTGCTGCCTTCAGCCTCAAAACCACCCTTTCCCACTTGGCGTCGCGCCAGGCACAAAAATGGCCATATGTCTGGAGATTGGTCCCACGCCCAAAGAGCCAGCAGGGAAAATTATGCCTTGTTGTAAAGCTCTTTGGGAACCGCTTGCGTAGCCCCACAGACCTGGGGGCTGCAGGCTTTCCTGCTGCCTTCAGCCTCAAAACCACCCTTTCCCACTTGGCGCCACGCCTGGCACAAAAATGGACAAATGTCTGGAGATTGGTCCCACGCCCAAAGAGCCAGCAGGGAAAATTATGCCTTGTTGTAAAGCTCTTTGGGAACCGCTTGCGTAGCCCCACACACCTGGGGGCTGCAGGCTTTCCTGCTGCCTTCAGCCTCAAAACCACTCTTTCCCACTTGCCGCATCGCCAGGCACAAAAATGGCCGTATGTCTGGAGATTGGTCCCACGCCCAAACAGCCAGCAGGAAAAACTATGCCTTGTTCTAAAGCTCTTTGGGAACCGCTTGCGTAGCCCCACACACCTGGGGGCTGCAGGCTTTCCTGCTGCCTTCAGCCTCAAAACCACCCTTTCCCACTTGCCGCATCGCCAGGCCCAAAAATGGCCATATGTCTGGAGATTGGTCCCACGCCCAAACAGCCAGCAGGGAAAACTATGCCTTGTTCTAAAGCTCTTTGGGAACCGCTTGCGTAGCCCCACACACCTGGGGGCTGCAGGCTTTCCTGCTGCCTTCAGCCTCAAAACCACCCTTTCCCACTTGGCACCACGCCAGGCACAAAAATGGCCATCTGTCTGGAGGTTGGTCCCACGCCCAAAGAGCCAGCAGGGAAAACTATGCCTTGTTCTAAAGCTCTTTGGGAACCGCTTGCGTAGCCCCACACACCTGGGGGCTGCAGGCTTTCCTGCTGCCTTCAGCCTCAAAACCACCCTTTCCCACTTGGCGCCTCGCCAGGCACAAAAATGGTCATATCTCTGGAGATTGGTCCCATGCACAAAGAGCCAGCATGGAAAACTATGCCTTGTTCTAAAGCTCTTTGGGAACCGCTTGCGTAGCCCCACACACCTGGGGGCTGCAGGCTTTCCTGCTGCCTTCAGCCTCAAAACCACCCTTTCCCACTTGGCACCACGCCAGGCACAAAAATGGCCATATGTCTGGAGATTGGTCCCACGCCCAAAGGGCCAACAGGGAAAACTATGCCTTGTTCTAAAGCTCTTTGGGAACCGCTTGCGTAGCCCCACACACCTGGGGGCTGCAGGCTTTCCTGCTGCCTTCAGCCTCAAAACCACCCTTTCCCACTTGGCGCCACGCCAGGCACAAAAATGGCCATAGGTCTGGAGATTAGTACCACGCCCAAAGAGCCAGCAGGGAAAACTATACCTTGTTCTAAAGCTCTTTGGGAACCGCTTGCGTAGCCCCACACACCTGGGGGCTGCAGGCTTTCCTGCTGCCTTCAGCCTCAAAACCACTCTTTCCCACTTGCCGCATCGCCAGGCACAAAAATGGCCGTATGTCTGGAGATTGGTCCCACGCCCAAACAGCCAGCAGGAAAAACTATGCCTTGTTCTAAAGCTCTTTGGGAACCGCTTGCGTAGCCCCACACACCTGGGGGCTGCAGGCTTTCCTGCTGCCTTCAGCCTCAAAACCACCCTTTCCCACTTGCCGCATCGCCAGGCCCAAAAATGGCCATATGTCTGGAGATTGGTCCCACGCCCAAACAGCCAGCAGGGAAAACTATGCCTTGTTCTAAAGCTCTTTGGGAACCGCTTGCGTAGCCCCACACACCTGGGGGCTGCAGGCTTTCCTGCTGCCTTCAGCCTCAAAACCACCCTTTCCCACTTGGCACCACGCCAGGCACAAAAATGGCCATCTGTCTGGAGGTTGGTCCCACGCCCAAAGAGCCAGCAGGGAAAACTATGCCTTGTTCTAAAGCTCTTTGGGAACCGCTTGCGTAGCCCCACACACCTGGGGGCTGCAGGCTTTCCTGCTGCCTTCAGCCTCAAAACCACCCTTTCCCACTTGGCGCCTCGCCAGGCACAAAAATGGTCATATCTCTGGAGATTGGTCCCATGCACAAAGAGCCAGCATGGAAAACTATGCCTTGTTCTAAAGCTCTTTGGGAACCGCTTGCGTAGCCCCACACACCTGGGGGCTGCAGGCTTTCCTGCTGCCTTCAGCCTCAAAACCACCCTTTCCCACTTGGCACCACGCCAGGCACAAAAATGGCCATATGTCTGGAGATTGGTCCCACGCCCAAAGGGCCAACAGGGAAAACTATGCCTTGTTCTAAAGCTCTTTGGGAACCGCTTGCGTAGCCCCACACACCTGGGGGCTGCAGGCTTTCCTGCTGCCTTCAGCCTCAAAACCACCCTTTCCCACTTGGCGCCACGCCAGGCACAAAAATGGCCATAGGTCTGGAGATTAGTACCACGCCCAAAGAGCCAGCAGGGAAAACTATACCTTGTTCTAAAGCTCTTTGGGAACCGCTTGCGTAGCCCCACACACCTGGGGGCTGCAGGCTTTCCTGCTGCCTTCAGCCTCAAAACCACCCTTTCCCACTTGGCGCCGCGCCAGGCACGGAAATGGCCATATGTCTGGAGATTGGTCCCACGCCCAAACAGCCAGCAGGGAAAACTATGCCTTGTTGTAAAGCTCTTTGGGAACCGCTTGCGTAGCCCCACACACCTGGGGGCTGCAGGCTTTCCTGCTGCCTTCAGCCTCAAAACCACCCTTTCCCACTTGGCGCCTCGCCAGGCACAAAAATGGCCATATCTCTGGAGATTGGTCCCACGCCCAAAGAGCCAGCAGGGAAAAATACGCCTTGTTCTAAAGCTCTTTGGGAACCGCTTGCGTAGCCCCACAGACCTGGGGCTGCAGGCTTTCCTGCTGCCTTCAGCCTCAAAAACACCCTTTCCCACTTGGCGCCACGCCAGGCACAAAAATGGACAAATGTCTGGAGATTGGTCCCACGCCCAAAGAGCCAGCAGGGAAAATTATGCCTTGTTGTAAAGCTCTTTGGGAACCGCTTGCGTAGCCCCACACACCTGGGGGCTGCAGGCTTTCCTGCTGCCTTCAGCCTCAAAACCACTCTTTCCCACTTGCCGCATCGCCAGGCACAAAAATGGCCATATGTCTGGAGATTGGTCCCACGTCCAAAGAGCCAGCAGGAAAAACTTATGCCTTGTTCTAAAGCTCTTTGGGAACCGCTTGCGTAGCCCCACACACCTGGGGGCTGCAGGCTTTCCTGCTGCCTTCAGCCTCAAAACCACCCTTTCCCACTTGCCGCATCGCCAGGCACAAAAATGGCCATATGTCTGGAGATTGGTCCCACGCCCAAAGGGCCAGCAGGGAAAACTATGCCTTGTTCTAAAGCTCTTTGGGAACCGCTTGCGTAGCCCCACACACCTGGGGGCTGCAGGCTTTCCTGCTGCCTTCAGCCTCAAAACCACCCTTTCCCACTTGGCACCACGCCAGGCACAAAAATGGCCATCTGTCTGGAGGTTGGTCCCACGCCCAAAGAGCCAGCAGGGAAAACTATGCCTTGTTCTAAAGCTCTTTGGGAACCGCTTGCGTAGCCCCACACACCTGGGGGCTGCAGGCTTTCCTGCTGCCTTCAGCCTCAAAACCACCCTTTCCCACTTGGCGCCGCGCCAGGCAAAAAAATAGCCATATGTCTGGAGATTGGTCCCATGCCCAAAGAGCAAGCAGGGAAAACTATGCCTTGTTCTAAAGCTCTTTGGGAACCGCTTGCGTAGCCCCACACACCTGGGGGCTGCAGGCTTTCCTGCTGCCTTCAGACACAAAACCACCCTTTCCCACTTGGCGCCGCGCCAGGCACAAAAATGGCCATATGTCTGGAGATTGGTCCCACGCCCACAGGGCCAACAGGGAAAACTATGCCTTGTTCTAAAGCTCTTTGGGAACCGCTTGCGTAGCCCCACAGACCTGGGGGCTGCAAGGCTTTCCTGCTGCCTTCAGCCTCAAAACCACTCTTTCCCACTTGCGGCATCGCCAGGCACAAAAATGGCCATATGTCTGGAGATTGGTCCCACGCCCAAACAGCCAGCAGGAAAAACTATGCCTTGTTCTAAAGCTCTTTGGAACCGCTTGCGTAGCCCCACACACCTGGGGGCTGCAGGCTTTCCTGCTGCCTTCAGCCTCAAAACCACCCTTTCCCACTTGGCGCCGCGCCAGGCACGGAAATGGCCATATGTCTGGAGATTGGTCCCACGCCCAAAGGGCCAGCAGGGAAAACTATGCCTTGTTCTAAAGCTCTTTGGGAACCGCTTGCGTAGCCCCACAGACCTGGGGGCTGCAGGCTTTCCTGCTGCCTTCAGCCTCAAAACCACCCTTTCCCACTTGGCGCCACGCCAGGCACAAAAATGGACAAATGTCTGGAGATTGGTCCCACGCCCAAAGAGCCAGCAGGGAAAATTATGCCTTGTTGTAAAGCTCTTTGGGAACCGCTTGCGTAGCCCCACACACCTGGGGGCTGCAGGCTTTCCTGCTGCCTTCAGCCTCAAAACCACTCTTTCCCACTTGCCGCATCGCCAGGCACAAAAATGGCCATATATCTGGAGATTGGTCCCACGCCCAAAGAGCCAGCAGGGAAAACTATGCCTTGTTCTAAAGCTCTTTGGGAACCGCTTGCGTAGCCCCACACACCTGGGGGCTGCAGGCTTTCCTGCTGCCTTCAGCCTCAAAACCACCCTTTCCCACTTGGCACCACGCCAGGCACCAAAATGGCCATATGTCTGGAGATTGGTCCCACGCCCAAAGGGCCAGCAGGGAAAACTATGCCTTGTTCTAAAGCTCTTTGGGAACCGCTTGCGTAGCCCCACACACCTGGGGGCTGCAGGCTTTCCTGCTGCCTTCAGCCTCAAAACCACCCTTTCCCACTTGGCGCCGCGCCAGGCACAAAAATGGCCATAGGTCTGGAGATTAGTCCCACGACCAAACAGCCAGCAGGGAAAACTATACCTTGTTCTAAAGCTCTTTGGGAACCGCTTGCGTAGCCCCCACACACCTGGGGGCTGCAGGCTTTCCTGCTGCCTTCAGCCTCAAAACCACCCTTTCCCACTTGGCACCATGCCAGGCACAAAAATGGCCATATGTCTGGAGATTGGTCCCACGCCCAAACAGCCAGCAGGGAAAACTATGCCTTGTTGTAAAGCTCTTTGGGAACCGCTTGCGTAGCCCCACACACCTGGGGGCTGCAGGCTTTCCTGCTGCCTTCAGCCTCAAAACCACTCTTTCCCACTTGCCGCATCGCCAGGCCCAAAAATGGCCATATGTCTGGAGATTGGTCCCACGCCCAAACAGCCAGCAGGAAAAACTATGCCTTGTTCTAAAGCTCTTTGGGAACCGCTTGCGTAGCCCCACACACCTGGGGGCTGCAGGCTTTCCTGCTGCCTTCAGCCTCAAAACCACCCTTTCCCACTTGGCGCATACCCAGGCACAAAAATGGCCATATGTCTGGAGATTGGTCCCACGCCCAAAGAGCCAGCAGGGAAAACTATGCCTTGTTCTAAAGCTCTTTGGGAACCGCTTGCGTAGCCCCACACACCTGGGGGCTGCAGGCTTTCCTGCTGCCTTCAGCCTCAAAACCACCCTTTCCCACTTGGCACCACGCCAGGCACAAAAATGGCCATCTGTCTGGAGGTTGGTCCCACGCCCAAAGAGCCAGCAGGGAAAACTATGCCTTGTTCTAAAGCTCTTTGGGAACTGCTTGCGTAGCCCCACACACCTGGGGGCTGCAGGCTTTCCTGCTGCCTTCAGCCTCAAAACCACCCTTTCCCACTTGGCGCCGCGCCAGGCACAAAAATGGCCATATGTCTGGAGATTGGTCCCACGCCCAAACAGCCAGCAGGCAAAACTATGCCTTGTTGTAAAGCTCTTTGGGAACTGCTTGCGTAGCCCCACACACCTGGGGGCTGCAGGCTTTCCTGCTGCCTTCAGCCTCAAAACCACCCTTTCCCACTTGGCGCCACGCCAGGCACAAAAATGGCCATATCTCTGGAGATTGGTCCCATGCACAAAGAGCCAGCAGGGAAAAATACGCCTTGTTCTAAAGCTCTTTGGGAACCGCTTGCGTAGCCCCACACACCTGGGGGCTGCAGGCTTTCCTGCTGCCTTCAGCCTCAAAACCACCCTTTCCCACTTGGCGCCACGCCAGGCACAAAAATGGACAAATGTCTGGAGATTGGTCCCACGCCCAAAGAGCCAGCAGGGAAAATTATGCCTTGTTGTAAAGCTCTTTGGGAACCGCTTGCGTAGCCCCACACACCTGGGGGCTGCAGGCTTTCCTGCTGCCTTCAGCCTCAAAACCACTCTTTCCCACTTGCGGCATCGCCAGGCACAAAAATGGCCATATGTCTGGAGATTGGTCCCACGCCCAAACAGCCAGCAGGAAAAACTATGCCTTGTTCTAAAGCTCTTTGGGAACCGCTTGCGTAGCCCCACACACCTGGGGACTGCAGGCTTTCCTGCTGCCTTCAGCCTCAAAACCACCCTTTCCCACTTGGCGCCGCGCCAGGCACGGAAATGGCCATATGTCTGGAGATTGGTCCCACGCCCAAAGGGCCAACAGGGAAAACTATGCCTTGTTCTAAAGCTCTTTGGGAACCGCTTGCGTAGCCCCACAGACCTGGGGGCTGCAGGCTTTCCTGCTGCCTTCAGCCTCAAAACCACCCTTTCCCACTTGGCGCCACGCCAGGCACAAAAATGGACAAATGTCTGGAGATTGGTCCCACGCCCAAAGAGCCAGCAGGGAAAATTATGCCTTGTTGTAAAGCTCTTTGGGAACCGCTTGCGTAGCCCCACACACCTGGGGGCTGCAGGCTTTCCTGCTGCCTTCAGCCTCAAAACCACTCTTTCCCACTTGCCGCATCGCCAGGCACAAAAATGGCCATATATCTGGAGATTGGTCCCACGCCCAAAGAGCCAGCAGGGAAAACTATGCCTTGTTCTAAAGCTCTTTGGGAACCGCTTGCGTAGCCCCACACACCTGGGGGCTGCAGGCTTTCCTGCTGCCTTCAGCCTCAAAACCACCCTTTCCCACTTGGCGCCACGCCAGGCACCAAAATGGCCATATGTCTGGAGATTGGTCCCACGCCCAAAGGGCCAGCAGGGAAAACTATGCCTTGTTCTAAAGCTCTTTGGGAACCGCTTGCGTAGCCCCACACACCTGGGGGCTGCAGGCTTTCCTGCTGCCTTCAGCCTCAAAACCACCCTTTCCCACTTGGCGCCGCGCCAGGCACAAAAATGGCCATAGGTCTGGAGATTAGTCCCACGACCAAACAGCCAGCAGGGAAAACTATACCTTGTTCTAAAGCTCTTTGGGAACCGCTTGCGTAGCCCCACACACCTGGGGGCTGCAGGCTTTCCTGCTGCCTTCAGCCTCAAAACCACCCTTTCCCACTTGGCACCACGCCAGGCACAAAAATGGCCATATGTCTGGAGATTGGTCCCACGCCCAAACAGCCAGCAGGGAAAACTATGCCTTGTTGTAAAGCTCTTTGGGAACCGCTTGCGTAGCCCCACACACCTGGGGGCTGCAGGCTTTCCTGCTGCCTTCAGCCTCAAAACCACTCTTTCCCACTTGCCGCATCGCCAGGCCCAAAAATGGCCATATGTCTGGAGATTGGTCCCACGCCCAAACAGCCAGCAGGAAAAACTATGCCTTGTTCTAAAGCTCTTTGGGAACCGCTTGCGTAGCCCCACACACCTGGGGGCTGCAGGCTTTCCTGCTGCCTTCAGCCTCAAAACCACCCTTTCCCACTTGGCGCATACCCAGGCACAAAAATGGCCATATGTCTGGAGATTGGTCCCACGCCCAAAGAGCCAGCAGGGAAAACTATGCCTTGTTCTAAAGCTCTTTGGGAACCGCTTGCGTAGCCCCACACACCTGGGGGCTGCAGGCTTTCCTGCTGCCTTCAGCCTCAAAACCACCCTTTCCCACTTGGCACCACGCCAGGCACAAAAATGGCCATCTGTCTGGAGGTTGGTCCCACGCCCAAAGAGCCAGCAGGGAAAACTATGCCTTGTTCTAAAGCTCTTTGGGAACTGCTTGCGTAGCCCCACACACCTGGGGGCTGCAGGCTTTCCTGCTGCCTTCAGCCTCAAAACCACCCTTTCCCACTTGGCGCCGCGCCAGGCACAAAAATGGCCATATGTCTGGAGATTGGTCCCACGCCCAAACAGCCAGCAGGCAAAACTATGCCTTGTTGTAAAGCTCTTTGGGAACTGCTTGCGTAGCCCCACACACCTGGGGGCTGCAGGCTTTCCTGCTGCCTTCAGCCTCAAAACCACCCTTTCCCACTTGGCGCCACGCCAGGCACAAAAATGGCCATATCTCTGGAGATTGGTCCCATGCACAAAGAGCCAGCAGGGAAAAATACGCCTTGTTCTAAAGCTCTTTGGGAACCGCTTGCGTAGCCCCACACACCTGGGGGCTGCAGGCTTTCCTGCTGCCTTCAGCCTCAAAACCACCC
Source organism: Rissa tridactyla (assembly GCF_028500815.1). Lineage (NCBI taxonomy): Eukaryota > Metazoa > Chordata > Aves > Charadriiformes > Laridae > Rissa > Rissa tridactyla. The sequence continues at coordinate 71,272,110 of NC_071469.1, read as the reverse complement.
TTTCCCACTTGGCGCCACGCCAGGCACAAAAATGGACAAATGTCTGGAGATTGGTCCCACGCCCAAAGAGCCAGCAGGGAAAATTATGCCTTGTTGTAAAGCTCTTTGGGAACCGCTTGCGTAGCCCCACACACCTGGGGGCTGCAGGCTTTCCTGCTGCCTTCAGCCTCAAAACCACTCTTTCCCACTTGCGGCATCGCCAGGCACAAAAATGGCCATATGTCTGGAGATTGGTCCCACGCCCAAACAGCCAGCAGGAAAAACTATGCCTTGTTCTAAAGCTCTTTGGGAACCGCTTGCGTAGCCCCACACACCTGGGGACTGCAGGCTTTCCTGCTGCCTTCAGCCTCAAAACCACCCTTTCCCACTTGGCGCCGCGCCAGGCACGGAAATGGCCATATGTCTGGAGATTGGTCCCACGCCCAAAGGGCCAACAGGGAAAACTATGCCTTGTTCTAAAGCTCTTTGGGAACCGCTTGCGTAGCCCCACACACCTGGGGGCTGCAGGCTTTCCTGCTGCCTTCAGCCTCAAAACCACCCTTTCCCACTTGGCGCCACGCCAGGCACAAAAATGGACAAATGTCTGGAGATTGGTCCCACGCCCAAAGAGCCAGCAGGGAAAATTATGCCTTGTTGTAAAGCTCTTTGGGAACCGCTTGCGTAGCCCCACACACCTGGGGGCTGCAGGCTTTCCTGCTGCCTTCAGCCTCAAAACCACTCTTTCCCACTTGCCGCATCGCCAGGCACAAAAATGGCCATATATCTGGAGATTGGTCCCACGCCCAAAGAGCCAGCAGGGAAAACTATGCCTTGTTCTAAAGCTCTTTGGGAACCGCTTGCGTAGCCCCACACACCTGGGGGCTGCAGGCTTTCCTGCTGCCTTCAGCCTCAAAACCACCCTTTCCCACTTGGCACCACGCCAGGCACCAAAATGGCCATATGTCTGGAGATTGGTCCCACGCCCAAAGGGCCAGCAGGGAAAACTATGCCTTGTTCTAAAGCTCTTTGGGAACCGCTTGCGTAGCCCCACACACCTGGGGGCTGCAGGCTTTCCTGCTGCCTTCAGCCTCAAAACCACCCTTTCCCACTTGGCGCCGCGCCAGGCACAAAAATGGCCATAGGTCTGGAGATTAGTCCCACGCCCAAACAGCCAGCAGGGAAAACTATACCTTGTTCTAAAGCTCTTTGGGAACCGCTTGCGTAGCCCCACACACCTGGGGGCTGCAGGCTTTCCTGCTGCCTTCAGCCTCAAAACCACCCTTTCCCACTTGGCGCCTCGCCAGGCACAAAAATGGCCATATCTCTGGAGATTGGTCCCGCGCCCAAAGAGCCAGCAGGGAAAAATACGCCTTGTTCTAAAGCTCTTTGGGAACCGCTTGCGTAGCCCCACACACCTGGGGGCTGCAGGCTTTCCTGCTGCCTTCAGCCTCAAAACCACCCTTTCCAACTTGGCGCCACGCCAGGCACAAAAATGGACAAATGTCTGGAGATTGGTCCAACGCCCAAAGAGCCAGCAGGGAAAACTATGCCTTGTTCTAAAGCTCTTTGGGAACCGCTTGCGTAGCCCCACACACCTGGGGGCTGCAGGCTTTCCTGCTGCCTTCAGCCTCAAAACCACCCTTTCCCACTTGCCGCATCGCCAGGCACAAAAATGGCCATATGTCTGGAGATTGGTCCCACGCCCAAAGGGCCAGCAGGGAAAACTATGCCTTGTTCTAAAGCTCTTTGGGAACCGCTTGCGTAGCCCCACACACCTGGGGGCTGCAGGCTTTCCTGCTGCCTTCAGCCTCAAAACCACCCTTTCCCACTTGGCACCACGCCAGGCACAAAAATGGCCATCTGTCTGGAGGTTGGTCCCACGCCCAAAGAGCCAGCAGGGAAAACTATGCCTTGTTCTAAAGCTCTTTGGGAACCGCTTGCGTAGCCCCACACACCTGGGGGCTGCAGGCTTTCCTGCTGCCTTCAGCCTCAAAACCACCCTTTCCCACTTGGCGTCGCGCCAGGCACAAAAATGGCCATATGTCTGGAGATTGGTCCCACGCCCAAAGAGCCAGCAGGGAAAATTATGCCTTGTTGTAAAGCTCTTTGGGAACCGCTTGCGTAGCCCCACAGACCTGGGGGCTGCAGGCTTTCCTGCTGCCTTCAGCCTCAAAACCACCCTTTCCCACTTGGCGCCACGCCTGGCACAAAAATGGACAAATGTCTGGAGATTGGTCCCACGCCCAAAGAGCCAGCAGGGAAAATTATGCCTTGTTGTAAAGCTCTTTGGGAACCGCTTGCGTAGCCCCACACACCTGGGGGCTGCAGGCTTTCCTGCTGCCTTCAGCCTCAAAACCACTCTTTCCCACTTGCCGCATCGCCAGGCACAAAAATGGCCGTATGTCTGGAGATTGGTCCCACGCCCAAACAGCCAGCAGGAAAAACTATGCCTTGTTCTAAAGCTCTTTGGGAACCGCTTGCGTAGCCCCACACACCTGGGGGCTGCAGGCTTTCCTGCTGCCTTCAGCCTCAAAACCACCCTTTCCCACTTGCCGCATCGCCAGGCACAAAAATGGCCATATGTCTGGAGATTGGTCCCACGCCCAAAGGGCCAGCAGGGAAAACTATGCCTTGTTCTAAAGCTCTTTGGGAACCGCTTGCGTAGCCCCACACACCTGGGGGCTGCAGGCTTTCCTGCTGCCTTCAGCCTCAAAACCACCCTTTCCCACTTGGCACCACGCCAGGCACAAAAATGGCCATCTGTCTGGAGGTTGGTCCCACGCCCAAAGAGCCAGCAGGGAAAACTATGCCTTGTTCTAATGCTCTTTGGGAACCGCTTGCGTAGCCCCACACACCTGGGGGCTGCAGGCTTTCCTGCTGCCTTCAGCCTCAAAACCACCCTTTCCCACTTGGCGCCGCGCCAGGCACAAAAATGGCCATGTGTCTGGAGATTGGTCCCACGCCCAAACAGCCAGCAGGGAAAACTATGCCTTGTTGTAAAGCTCTTTTGTAACTGCTTGCGTAGCCCCACACACCTGGGGGCTGCAGGCTTTCCTGCTGCCTTCAGCCTCAAAACCACCCTTTCCCACTTGGCGCCACGCCAGGCACAAAAATGGCCATATCTCTGGAGATTGGTCCCACGCCCAAAGAGCCAGCAGGGAAAAATACGCCTTGTTCTAAAGCTCTTTGGGAACCGCTTGCGTAGCCCCACACACCTGGGGGCTGCAGGCTTTCCTGCTGCCTTCAGCCTCAAAACCACCCTTTCCCACTTGGCGCCGCGCCAGGCACAAAAATGGACAAATGTCTGGAGATTGGTCCCACGCCCAAAGAGCCAGCAGGGAAAATTATGCCTTGTTGTAAAGCTCTTTGGGAACCGCTTGCGTAGCCCCACACACCTGGGGGCTGCAGGCTTTCCTGCTGCCTTCAGCCTCAAAACCACTCTTTCCCACTTGCGGCATCGCCAGGCACAAAAATGGCCATATGTCTGGAGATTGGTCCCACGCCCAAACAGCCAGCAGGAAAAACTATGCCTTGTTCTAAAGCTCTTTGGGAACCGCTTGCGTAGCCCCACACACCTGGGGGCTGCAGGCTTTCCTGCTGCCTTCAGCCTCAAAACCACCCTTTCCCACTTGCCGCATCGCCAGGCACAAAAATGGCCATATGTCTGGAGATTGGTCCCACGCCCAAAGGGCCAGCAGGGAAAACTATGCCTTGTTCTAAAGCTCTTTGGGAACCGCTTGCGTAGCCCCACACACCTGGGGGCTGCAGGCTTTCCTGCTGCCTTCAGCCTCAAAACCACCCTTTCCCACTTGGCACCACGCCAGGCACAAAAATGGCCATCTGTCTGGAGGTTGGTCCCACGCCCAAAGAGCCAGCATGGAAAACTATGCCTTGTTCTAAAGCTCTTTGGGAACCGCTTGCGTAGCCCCACACACCTGGGGGCTGCAGGCTTTCCTGCTGCCTTCAGCCTCAAAACCACCCTTTCCCACTTGGCGCCGCGCCAGGCAAAAAAATAGCCATATGTCTGGAGATTGGTCACATGCCCAAAGAGCCAGCAGGGAAAACTATGCCTTGTTGTAAAGCTCTTTGGGAACCGCTTGCGTAGCCCCACACACCTGGGGGCTGCAGGCTTTCCTGCTGCCTTCAGCCTCAAAACCACCCTTTCCCACTTGCCGCCGCGCCAGGCACAAAAATGGCCATATGTCTGGAGATTGGTCCCACGCCCAAAGGGCCAGCAGGGAAAACCATGCCTTGTTCTAAAGCTCTTTGGGAACCGCTTGCGTAGCCCCACACACCTGGGGGCTGCAGGCTTTCCTGCTGCCTTCAGCCTCAAAACCACCCTTTCCCACTTGGCGCCGCGCCAGGCACAAAAATGGCCATAGGTCTGGAGATTAGTCCCACGCCCAAAGAGCCAGCAGGGAAAACTATACCTTGTTCTAAAGCTCTTTGGGAACCGATTGCGTAGCCCCACACACCTGGGGGCTGCAGGCTTTCCTGCTGCCTTCAGCCTCAAAACCACCCTTTCCCACTTGGCGCCGCGCCAGGCACAAAAATGGCCATATGTCTGGAGATTGGTCCCACGCCCAAAGAGCCAGCAGGGAAAATTATGCCTTGTTGTAAAGCTCTTTGGGAACTGCTTGCGTAGCCCCACACACCTGGGGGCTGCAGGCTTTCCTGCTGCCTTCAGCCTCAAAACCACCCTTTCCCACTTGGCGCCTCGCCAGGCACAAAAATGGCCATATCTCTGGAGATTGGTCCCACGCCCAAAGAGCCAGCAGGGAAAAATACGCCTTGTTCTAAAGCTCTTTGGGAACCGCTTGCGTAGCCCCACAGACCTGGGGGCTGCAGGCTTTCCTGCTGCCTTCAGCCTCAAAACCACCCTTTCCCACTTGGCGCCACGCCAGGCACAAAAATGGACAAATGTCTGGAGATTGGTCCCACGCCCAAAGAGCCAGCAGGGAAAATTATGCCTTGTTGTAAAGCTCTTTGGGAACCGCTTGCGTAGCCCCACACACCTGGGGGCTGCAGGCTTTCCTGCTGCCTTCAGCCTCAAAACCACTCTTTCCCACTTGCCGCATCGCCAGGCACAAAAATGGCCATATATCTGGAGATTGGTCCCACGCCCAAAGAGCCAGCAGGGAAAACTATGCCTTGTTCTAAAGCTCTTTGGGAACCGCTTGCGTAGCCCCACACACCTGGGGGCTGCAGGCTTTCCTGCTGCCTTCAGCCTCAAAACCACCCTTTCCCACTTGGCACCACGCCAGGCACCAAAATGGCCATATGTCTGGAGATTGGTCCCACGCCCAAAGGGCCAGCAGGGAAAACTATGCCTTGTTCTAAAGCTCTTTGGGAACCGCTTGCGTAGCCCCACACACCTGGGGGCTGCAGGCTTTCCTGCTGCCTTCAGCCTCAAAACCACCCTTTCCCACTTGGCGCCGCGCCAGGCACAAAAATGGCCATAGGTCTGGAGATTAGTCCCACGACCAAACAGCCAGCAGGGAAAACTATACCTTGTTCTAAAGCTCTTTGGGAACCGCTTGCGTAGCCCCACACACCTGGGGGCTGCAGGCTTTCCTGCTGCCTTCAGCCTCAAAACCACCCTTTCCCACTTGGCACCACGCCAGGCACAAAAATGGCCATATGTCTGGAGATTGGTCCCACGCCCAAACAGCCAGCAGGGAAAACTATGCCTTGTTGTAAAGCTCTTTGGGAACCGCTTGCGTAGCCCCACACACCTGGGGGCTGCAGGCTTTCCTGCTGCCTTCAGCCTCAAAACCACTCTTTCCCACTTGCCGCATCGCCAGGCCCAAAAATGGCCATATGTCTGGAGATTGGTCCCACGCCCAAACAGCCAGCAGGAAAAACTATGCCTTGTTCTAAAGCTCTTTGGGAACCGCTTGCGTAGCCCCACAGACCTGGGGGCTGCATGCTTTCCTGCTGCCTTCAGCCTCAAAACCACCCTTTCCCACTTGGCGCATACCCAGGCACAAAAATGGCCATATGTCTGGAGATTGGTCCCACGCCCAAAGAGCCAGCAGGGAAAACTATGCCTTGTTCTAAAGCTCTTTGGGAACCGCTTGCGTAGCCCCACACACCTGGGGGCTGCAGGCTTTCCTGCTGCCTTCAGCCTCAAAACCACCCTTTCCCACTTGGCACCACGCCAGGCACAAAAATGGCCATCTGTCTGGAGGTTGGTCCCACGCCCAAAGAGCCAGCAGGGAAAACTATGCCTTGTTCTAAAGCTCTTTGGGAACCGCTTGCGTAGCCCCACACACCTGGGGGCTGCAGGCTTTCCTGCTGCCTTCAGCCTCAAAACCACCCTTTCCCACTTGGCGCCGCGCCAGGCACAAAAATGGCCATATGTCTGGAGATTGGTCCCACGCCCAAACAGCCAGCAGGGAAAACTATGCCTTGTTGTAAAGCTCTTTGGGAACTGCTTGCGTAGCCCCACACACCTGGGGGCTGCAGGCTTTCCTGCTGCCTTCAGCCTCAAAACCACCCTTTCCCACTTGGCGCCACGCCAGGCACAAAAATGGCCATATCTCTGGAGACTGGTCCCACGCCCAAAGAGCCAGCAGGGAAAAATACGCCTTGTTCTAAAGCTCTTTGGGAACCGCTTGCGTAGCCCCACACACCTGGGGGCTGCAGGCTTTCCTGCTGCCTTCAGCCTCAAAACCACCCTTTCCCACTTGGCGCCGCGCCAGGCACAAAAATGGACAAATGTCTGGAGATTGGTCCCACGCCCAAAGAGCCAGCAGGGAAAATTATGCCTTGTTGTAAAGCTCTTTGGGAACCGCTTGCGTAGCCCCACACACCTGGGGGCTGCAGGCTTTCCTGCTGCCTTCAGCCTCAAAACCACTCTTTCCCACTTGCGGCATCGCCAGGCACAAAAATGGCCATATGTCTGGAGATTGGTCCCACGCCCAAACAGCCAGCAGGAAAAACTATGCCTTGTTCTAAAGCTCTTTGGGAACCGCTTGCGTAGCCCCACACACCTGGGGGCTGCAGGCTTTCCTGCTGCCTTCAGCCTCAAAACCACCCTTTCCCACTTGGCGCCGCGCCAGGCACGGAAATGGCCATATGTCTGGAGATTGGTCCCACGCCCAAAGGGCCAACAGGGAAAACTATGCCTTGTTCTAAAGCTCTTTGGGAACCGCTTGCGTAGCCCCACACACCTGGGGGCTGCAGGCTTTCCTGCTGCCTTCAGCCTCAAAACCACCCTTTCCCACTTGGCACCACGCCAGGCACAAAAATGGCCATATCTCTGGAGATTGGTCCCACGCCCAAAGAGCCAGCAGGAAAAACTATGCCTTGTTCTAAAGCTCTTTGGGAACCGCTTGCGTAGCCCCACACACCTGGGGGCTGCAGGCTTTCCTGCTGCCTTCAGCCTCAAAACCACCCTTTCCCACTTGGCGCCGCGCCAGGCACAAAAATGGCCATAGGTCTGGAGATTAGTCCCACGCCCAAAGAGCCAGCAGGGAAAACTATGCCTTGTTCTAAACCTCTTTGGGAACCGCTTGCGTAGCCCCACACACCTGGGGGCTGCAGGCTTTCCTGCTGCCTTCAGCCTCAAAACCACCCTTTCCCACTTGGCGCCTCGCCAGGCACAAAAATGGCCATATCTCTGGAGATTGGTCCCACGCCCAAAGAGCCAGCAGGGAAAAATACGCCTTGTTCTAAAGCTCTTTGGGAACCGCTTGCGTAGCCCCACACACCTGGGGGCTGCAGGCTTTCCTGCTGCCTTCAGCCTCAAAACCACCCTTTCCAACTTGGCGCCACGCCAGGCACAAAAATGGACAAATGTCTGGAGATTGGTCCAACGCCCAAAGAGCCAGCAGGGAAAACTATGCCTTGTTCTAAAGCTCTTTGGGAACCGCTTGCGTAGCCCCACACACCTGGGGGCTGCAGGCTTTCCTGCTGCCTTCAGCCTCAAAACCACCCTTTCCCACTTGCCGCATCGCCAGGCACAAAAATGGCCATATGTCTGGAGATTGGTCCCACGCCCAAAGGGCCAGCAGGGAAAACTATGCCTTGTTCTAAAGCTCTTTGGGAACCGCTTGCGTAGCCCCACACACCTGGGGGCTGCAGGCTTTCCTGCTGCCTTCAGCCTCAAAACCACCCTTTCCCACTTGGCACCACGCCAGGCACAAAAATGGCCATCTGTCTGGAGGTTGGTCCCACGCCCAAAGAGCCAGCAGGGAAAACTATGCCTTGTTCTAAAGCTCTTTGGGAACCGCTTGCGTAGCCCCACACACCTGGGGGCTGCAGGCTTTCCTGCTGCCTTCAGCCTCAAAACCACCCTTTCCCACTTGGCGTCGCGCCAGGCACAAAAATGGCCATATGTCTGGAGATTGGTCCCACGCCCAAAGAGCCAGCAGGGAAAATTATGCCTTGTTGTAAAGCTCTTTGGGAACCGCTTGCGTAGCCCCACAGACCTGGGGGCTGCAGGCTTTCCTGCTGCCTTCAGCCTCAAAACCACCCTTTCCCACTTGGCGCCACGCCTGGCACAAAAATGGACAAATGTCTGGAGATTGGTCCCACGCCCAAAGAGCCAGCAGGGAAAATTATGCCTTGTTGTAAAGCTCTTTGGGAACCGCTTGCGTAGCCCCACACACCTGGGGGCTGCAGGCTTTCCTGCTGCCTTCAGCCTCAAAACCACTCTTTCCCACTTGCCGCATCGCCAGGCACAAAAATGGCCGTATGTCTGGAGATTGGTCCCACGCCCAAACAGCCAGCAGGAAAAACTATGCCTTGTTCTAAAGCTCTTTGGGAACCGCTTGCGTAGCCCCACACACCTGGGGGCTGCAGGCTTTCCTGCTGCCTTCAGCCTCAAAACCACCCTTTCCCACTTGCCGCATCGCCAGGCCCAAAAATGGCCATATGTCTGGAGATTGGTCCCACGCCCAAACAGCCAGCAGGGAAAACTATGCCTTGTTCTAAAGCTCTTTGGGAACCGCTTGCGTAGCCCCACACACCTGGGGGCTGCAGGCTTTCCTGCTGCCTTCAGCCTCAAAACCACCCTTTCCCACTTGGCACCACGCCAGGCACAAAAATGGCCATCTGTCTGGAGGTTGGTCCCACGCCCAAAGAGCCAGCAGGGAAAACTATGCCTTGTTCTAAAGCTCTTTGGGAACCGCTTGCGTAGCCCCACACACCTGGGGGCTGCAGGCTTTCCTGCTGCCTTCAGCCTCAAAACCACCCTTTCCCACTTGGCGCCTCGCCAGGCACAAAAATGGCCATATCTCTGGAGATTGGTCCCACGCCCAAAGAGCCAGCAGGGAAAACTATGCCTTGTTCTAAAGCTCTTTGGGAACCGCTTGCGTAGCCCCACACACCTGGGGGCTGCAGGCTTTCCTGCTGCCTTCAGCCTCAAAACCACCCTTTCCCACTTGGCACCACGCCAGGCACAAAAATGGCCATATGTCTGGAGATTGGTCCCACGCCCAAAGGGCCAACAGGGAAAACTATGCCTTGTTCTAAAGCTCTTTGGGAACCGCTTGCGTAGCCCCACACACCTGGGGGCTGCAGGCTTTCCTGCTGCCTTCAGCCTCAAAACCACCCTTTCCCACTTGGCGCCACGCCAGGCACAAAAATGGCCATAGGTCTGGAGATTAGTACCACGCCCAAAGAGCCAGCAGGGAAAACTATACCTTGTTCTAAAGCTCTTTGGGAACCGCTTGCGTAGCCCCACACACCTGGGGGCTGCAGGCTTTCCTGCTGCCTTCAGCCTCAAAACCACCCTTTCCCACTTGGCGCCGCGCCAGGCACGGAAATGGCCATATGTCTGGAGATTGGTCCCACGCCCAAACAGCCAGCAGGGAAAACTATGCCTTGTTGTAAAGCTCTTTGGGAACCGCTTGCGTAGCCCCACACACCTGGGGGCTGCAGGCTTTCCTGCTGCCTTCAGCCTCAAAACCACCCTTTCCCACTTGGCGCCTCGCCAGGCACAAAAATGGCCATATCTCTGGAGATTGGTCCCACGCCCAAAGAGCCAGCAGGGAAAAATACGCCTTGTTCTAAACCTCTTTGGGAACCGCTTGCGTAGCCCCACAGACCTGGGGGCTGCAGGCTTTCCTGCTGCCTTCAGCCTCAAAAACACCCTTTCCCACTTGGCGCCACGCCAGGCACAAAAATGGACAAATGTCTGGAGATTGGTCCCACGCCCAAAGAGCCAGCAGGGAAAATTATGCCTTGTTGTAAAGCTCTTTGGGAACCGCTTGCGTAGCCCCACACACCTGGGGGCTGCAGGCTTTCCTGCTGCCTTCAGCCTCAAAACCACTCTTTCCCACTTGCCGCATCGCCAGGCACAAAAATGGCCATATGTCTGGAGATTGGTCCCACGCCCAAAGAGCCAGCAGGAAAAACTATGCCTTGTTCTAAAGCTCTTTGGGAACCGCTTGCGTAGCCCCACACACCTGGGGGCTGCAGGCTTTCCTGCTGCCTTCAGCCTCAAAACCACCCTTTCCCACTTGCCGCATCGCCAGGCACAAAAATGGCCATATGTCTGGAGATTGGTCCCACGCCCAAAGGGCCAGCAGGGAAAACTATGCCTTGTTCTAAAGCTCTTTGGGAACCGCTTGCGTAGCCCCACACACCTGGGGGCTGCAGGCTTTCCTGCTGCCTTCAGCCTCAAAACCACCCTTTCCCACTTGGCACCACGCCAGGCACAAAAATGGCCATCTGTCTGGAGGTTGGTCCCACGCCCAAAGAGCCAGCAGGGAAAACTATGCCTTGTTCTAAAGCTCTTTGGGAACCGCTTGCGTAGCCCCACACACCTGGGGGCTGCAGGCTTTCCTGCTGCCTTCAGCCTCAAAACCACCCTTTCCCACTTGGCGCCGCGCCAGGCAAAAAAATAGCCATATGTCTGGAGATTGGTCCCATGCCCAAAGAGCAAGCAGGGAAAACTATGCCTTGTTCTAAAGCTCTTTGGGAACCGCTTGCGTAGCCCCACACACCTGGGGGCTGCAGGCTTTCCTGCTGCCTTCAGACACAAAACCACCCTTTCCCACTTGGCGCCGCGCCAGGCACAAAAATGGCCATATGTCTGGAGATTGGTCCCACGCCCACAGGGCCAACAGGGAAAACTATGCCTTGTTCTAAAGCTCTTTGGGAACCGCTTGCGTAGCCCCACAGACCTGGGGGCTGCAGGCTTTCCTGCTGCCTTCAGCCTCAAAACCACCCTTTCCCACTTGGCACCACGCCAGGCACAAAAATGGCCATATCTCTGGAGATTGGTCCCACGCCCAAAGAGCCAGCAGGGAAAATTATGCCTTGTTCTAAAGCTCTTTGGGAACCGCTTGCGTAGCCCCACAGACCTGGGGGCTGCAGGCTTTCCTGCTGCCTTCAGCCTCAAAACCACCCTTTCCCACTTGGCGCCGCGCCAGGCACAAAAATGGCCATATGTCTGGAGATTGGTCCCACGCCCAAACAGCCAGCAGGGAAAACTATGCCTTGTTGTAAAGCTCTTTGGGAACCGCTTGCGTAGCCCCACACACCTGGGGGCTGCAGGCTTTCCTGCTGCCTTCAGCCTCAAAACCACCCTTTCCCACTTGGCGCCTCGCCAGGCACAAAAATGGCCATATCTCTGGAGATTGGTCCCACGCCCAAAGAGCCAGCAGGGAAAAATACGCCTTGTTCTAAAGCTCTTTGGGAACCGCTTGCGTAGCCCCACAGACCTGGGGGCTGCAGGCTTTCCTGCTGCCTTCAGCCTCAAAACCACCCTTTCCCACTTGGCGCCACGCCAGGCACAAAAATGGACAAATGTCTGGAGATTGGTCCCACGCCCAAAGAGCCAGCAGGGAAAATTATGCCTTGTTGTAAAGCTCTTTGGGAACCGCTTGCGTAGCCCCACACACCTGGGGGCTGCAGGCTTTCCTGCTGCCTTCAGCCTCAAAACCACTCTTTCCCACTTGCCGCATCGCCAGGCACAAAAATGGCCATATGTCTGGAGATTGGTCCCACGCCCAAACAGCCAGCAGGAAAAACTATGCCTTGTTCTAAAGCTCTTTGGGAACCGCTTGCGTAGCCCCACACACCTGGGGGCTGCAGGCTTTCCTGCTGCCTTCAGCCTCAAAACCACCCTTTCCCACTTGCCGCATCGCCAGGCACAAAAATGGCCATATGTCTGGAGATTGGTCCCACGCCCAAAGGGCCAGCAGGGAAAACTATGCCTTGTTCTAAAGCTCTTTGGGAACCGCTTGCGTAGCCCCACACACCTGGGGGCTGCAGGCTTTCCTGCTGCCTTCAGCCTCAAAACCACCCTTTCCCACTTGGCACCACGCCAGGCACAAAAATGGCCATCTGTCTGGAGGTTGGTCCCACGCCCAAAGAGCCAGCAGGGAAAACTATGCCTTGTTCTAAAGCTCTTTGGGAACCGCTTGCGTAGCCCCACACACCTGGGGGCTGCAGGCTTTCCTGCTGCCTTCAGCCTCAAAACCACCCTTTCCCACTTGGCACCACGCCAGGCACAAAAATGGCCATCTGTCTGGAGGTTGGTCCCACGCCCAAAGAGCCAGCAGGGAAAACTATGCCTTGTTCTAAAGCTCTTTGGGAACCGCTTGCGTAGCCCCACACACCTGGGGGCTGCAGGCTTTCCTGCTGCCTTCAGCCTCAAAACCACCCTTTCCCACTTGGCGCCGCGCCAGGCAAAAAAATAGCCATATGTCTGGAGATTGGTCCCATGCCCAAAGAGCCAGCAGGGAAAACTATGCCTTGTTCTAAACCTCTTTGGGAACCGCTTGCGTAGCCCCACACACCTGGGGGCTGCAGGCTTTCCTGCTGCCTTCAGCCTCAAAACCACCCTTTCCCACTTGGCGCCGCGCCAGGCACCAAAATGGCCATATGTCTGGAGATTGGTCCCACGCCCAAAGGGCCAGCAGGGAAAACTATGCCTTGTTCTAAAGCTCTTTGGGAACCGCTTGCGTAGCCCCACACACCTGGGGGCTGCAGGCTTTCCTGCTGCCTTCAGCCTCAAAACCACCCTTTCCCACTTGGCACCACGCCAGGCACAAAAATGGCCATATCTCTGGAGATTGGTCCCACGCCCAAAGAGCCAGCAGGGAAAATTATGCCTTGTTCTAAAGCTCTTTGGGAACCGCTTGCATAGCCCCACAGACCTGGGGGCTGCAGGCTTTCCTGCTGCCTTCAGCCTCAAAACCACCCTTTCCCACTTGGCGCCACGCCAGGCACAAAAATGGACAAATGTCTGGAGATTGGTCCCACGCCCAAAGAGCCAGCAGGGAAAATTATGCCTTGTTGTAAAGCTCTTTGGGAACCGCTTGCGTAGCCCCACACACCTGGGGGCTGCAGGCTTTCCTGCTGCCTTCAGCCTCAAAACCACTCTTTCCCACTTGCCGCATCGCCAGGCACAAAAATGGCCATATGTCTGGAGATTGGTCCCACGCCCAAAGAGCCAGCAGGAAAAACTATGCCTTGTTCTAAAGCTCTTTGGGAACCGCTTGCGTAGCCCCACACACCTGGGGGCTGCAGGCTTTCCTGCTGCCTTCAGCCTCAAAACCACCCTTTCCCACTTGGCGCATCGCCAGGCACAAAAATGGCCATATGTCTGGAGATTGGTCCCACGCCCAAAGGGCCAGCAGGGAAAACTATGCCTTGTTCTAAAGCTCTTTGGGAACCGCTTGCGTAGCCCCACACACCTGGGGGCTGCAGGCTTTCCTGCTGCCTTCAGCCTCAAAACCACCCTTTCCCACTTGGCACCACGCCAGGCACAAAAATGGCCATCTGTCTGGAGGTTGGTCCCACGCCCAAAGGGCCAACAGGGAAAACTATGCCTTGTTCTAAAGCTCTTTGGGAACCGCTTGCGTAGCCCCACACACCTGCGGACTGCAGGCTTTCCTGCTGCCTTCAGCCTCAAAACCACCCTTTCCCACTTGGCGCCGCGCCAGGCACAAAAATGGCCATAGGTCTGGAGATTAGTCCCACGCCCAAAGAGCCAGCAGGGAAAACTATGCCTTGTTCTAAAGCTCTTTGGGAACCGCTTGCGTAGCCCCACAGACCTGGGGGCTGCAGGCTTTCCTGCTGCCTTCAGCCTCAAAACCACCCTTTCCCACTTGGCGCCACGCCAGGCACGGAAATGGCCATATCTCTGGAGATTGGTCCCACGCCCAAAGGGCCAACAGGGAAAACTATGCCTTGTTCTAAAGCTCTTTGGGAACCGCTTGCGTAGCCCCACACACCTGGGGGCTGCAGGCTTTCCTGCTGCCTTCAGCCTCAAAACCACCCTTTCCCACTTGGCGCCGCGCCAGGCAAAAAAATAGCCATATGTCTGGAGATTGGTCCCATGCCCAAAGAGCCAGCAGGGAAAACTATGCCTTGTTCTAAACCTCTTTGGGAACCGCTTGCGTAGCCCCACACACCTGGGGGCTGCAGGCTTTCCTGCTGCCTTCAGCCTCAAAACCACCCTTTCCCACTTGGCGCCGCGCCAGGCACGGAAATGGCCATATGTCTGGAGATTGGTCCCACGCCCAAAGGGCCAACAGGGAAAACTATGCCTTGTTCTAAAGCTCTTTGGGAACCGCTTGCGTAGCCCCACACACCTGGGGGCTGCAGGCTTTCCTGCTGCCTTCAGCCTCAAAACCACCCTTTCCCACTTGGCACCACGCCAGGCACAAAAATGGCCATATCTCTGGAGATTGGTACCACGCCCAAAGAGCCAGCAGGGAAAATTATGCCTTGTTCTAAAGCTCTTTGGGAACCGCTTGCGTAGCCCCACACACCTGGGGGCTGCAGGCTTTCCTGCTGCCTTCAGCCTCAAAACCACCCTTTCCCACTTGGCGCCGCGCCAGGCACAAAAATGGCCATAGGTCTGGAGATTAGTCCCACGCCCAAAGAGCCAGCAGGGAAAACTATGCCTTGTTCTAAAGCTCTTTGGGAACCGCTTGCGTAGCCCCACAGACCTGGGGGCTGCAGGCTTTCCTGCTGCCTTCAGCCTCAAAACCACCCTTTCCCACTTGGCGCCACGCCAGGCACGGAAATGGCCATATCTCTGGAGATTGGTCCCACGCCCAAAGGGCCAACAGGGAAAACTATGCCTTGTTCTAAAGCTCTTTGGGAACCGCTTGCGTAGCCCCACACACCTGGGGGCTGCAGGCTTTCCTGCTGCCTTCAGCCTCAAAACCACCCTTTCCCACTTGGCGCCGCGCCAGGCAAAAAAATAGCCATATGTCTGGAGATTGGTCCCATGCCCAAAGAGCCAGCAGGGAAAACTATGCCTTGTTCTAAACCTCTTTGGGAACCGCTTGCGTAGCCCCACACACCTGGGGGCTGCAGGCTTTCCTGCTGCCTTCAGCCTCAAAACCACCCTTTCCCACTTGGCGCCGCGCCAGGCACGGAAATGGCCATATGTCTGGAGATTGGTCCCACGCCCAAAGGGCCAACAGGGAAAACTATGCCTTGTTCTAAAGCTCTTTGGGAACCGCTTGCGTAGCCCCACACACCTGGGGGCTGCAGGCTTTCCTGCTGCCTTCAGCCTCAAAACCACCCTTTCCCACTTGGCACCACGCCAGGCACAAAAATGGCCATATCTCTGGAGATTGGTACCACGCCCAAAGAGCCAGCAGGGAAAATTATGCCTTGTTCTAAAGCTCTTTGGGAACCGCTTGCGTAGCCCCACACACCTGGGGGCTGCAGGCTTTCCTGCTGCCTTCAGCCTCAAAACAACCCTTTCCCACTTGGCGCCGCGCCAGGCACAAAAATGGCCATCTGTCTGGAGACTGGTCCCACGCCCAAAGAGCCAGCAGGGAAAACTATACCTTGTTCTAAAGCTCTTTGGGAACCGCTTGCGTAGCCCCACACACCTGGGGGCTGCAGGCTTTCCTGCTGCCTTCAGCCTCAAAACCACCCTTTCCCACTTGGCGCCGCGCCAGGCACAAAAATGGCCATATGTCTGGAGATTGGTCCCACGCCCAAACAGCCAGCAGGGAAAACTATGCCTTGTTGTAAAGCTCTTTGGGAACCGCTTGCGTAGCCCCACACACCTGGGGGCTGCAGGCTTTCCTGCTGCCTTCAGCCTCAAAACCACCCTTTCCCACTTGGCGCCTCGCCAGGCACAAAAATGGCCATATCTCTGGAGATTGGTCCCACGCCCAAAGAGCCAGCAGGGAAAAATACGCCTTGTTCTAAAGCTCTTTGGGAACCGCTTGCATAGCCCCACAGACCTGGGGGCTGCAGGCTTTCCTGCTGCCTTCAGCCTCAAAACCACCCTTTCCCACTTGGCGCCACGCCAGGCACAAAAATGGACAAATGTCTGGAGATTGGTCCCACGCCCAAAGAGCCAGCAGGGAAAATTATGCCTTGTTGTAAAGCTCTTTGGGAACCGCTTGCGTAGCCCCACACACCTGGGGGCTGCAGGCTTTCCTGCTGCCTTCAGCCTCAAAACCACTCTTTCCCACTTGCCGCATCGCCAGGCACAAAAATGGCCATATGTCTGGAGATTGGTCCCACGCCCAAAGAGCCAGCAGGAAAAACTATGCCTTGTTCTAAAGCTCTTTGGGAACCGCTTGCGTAGCCCCACACACCTGGGGGCTGCAGGCTTTCCTGCTGCCTTCAGCCTCAAAACCACCCTTTCCCACTTGGCGCATCGCCAGGCACAAAAATGGCCATATGTCTGGAGATTGGTCCCACGCCCAAAGGGCCAGCAGGGAAAACTATGCCTTGTTCTAAAGCTCTTTGGGAACCGCTTGCGTAGCCCCACACACCTGGGGGCTGCAGGCTTTCCTGCTGCCTTCAGCCTCAAAACCACCCTTTCCCACTTGGCACCACGCCAGGCACAAAAATGGCCATCTGTCTGGAGGTTGGTCCCACGCCCAAAGAGCCAGCAGGGAAAACTATGCCTTGTTCTAAAGCTCTTTGGGAACCGCTTGCGTAGCCCCACACACCTGGGGACTGCAGGCTTTCCTGCTGCCTTCAGCCTCAAAACCACCCTTTCCCACTTGGCGCCACGCCAGGCACGGAAATGGCCATATCTCTGGAGATTGGTCCCACGCCCAAAGGGCCAACAGGGAAAACTATGCCTTGTTCTAAAGCTCTTTGGGAACCGCTTGCGTAGCCCCACACACCTGGGGGCTGCAGGCTTTCCTGCTGCCTTCAGCCTCAAAACCACCCTTTCCCACTTGGCGCCGCGCCAGGCAAAAAAATAGCCATATGTCTGGAGATTGGTCCCATGCCCAAAGAGCCAGCAGGGAAAACTATGCCTTGTTCTAAACCTCTTTGGGAACCGCTTGCGTAGCCCCACACACCTGGGGGCTGCAGGCTTTCCTGCTGCCTTCAGCCTCAAAACCACCCTTTCCCACTTGGCGCCGCGCCAGGCACGGAAATGGCCATATGTCTGGAGATTGGTCCCACGCCCAAAGGGCCAACAGGGAAAACTATGCCTTGTTCTAAAGCTCTTTGGGAACCGCTTGCGTAGCCCCACACACCTGGGGGCTGCAGGCTTTCCTGCTGCCTTCAGCCTCAAAACCACCCTTTCCCACTTGGCACCACGCCAGGCACAAAAATGGCCATATCTCTGGAGATTGGTACCACGCCCAAAGAGCCAGCAGGGAAAATTATGCCTTGTTCTAAAGCTCTTTGGGAACCGCTTGCGTAGCCCCACACACCTGGGGGCTGCAGGCTTTCCTGCTGCCTTCAGCCTCAAAACAACCCTTTCCCACTTGGCGCCGCGCCAGGCACAAAAATGGCCATCTGTCTGGAGACTGGTCCCACGCCCAAAGAGCCAGCAGGGAAAACTATACCTTGTTCTAAAGCTCTTTGGGAACCGCTTGCGTAGCCCCACACACCTGGGGGCTGCAGGCTTTCCTGCTGCCTTCAGCCTCAAAACCACCCTTTCCCACTTGGCGCCGCGCCAGGCACAAAAATGGCCATATGTCTGGAGATTGGTCCCACGCCCAAACAGCCAGCAGGGAAAACTATGCCTTGTTGTAAAGCTCTTTGGGAACCGCTTGCGTAGCCCCACACACCTGGGGGCTGCAGGCTTTCCTGCTGCCCTCAGCCTCAAAACCACCCTTTCCCACTTGGCGCCTCGCCAGGCACAAAAATGGCCATATCTCTGGAGATTGGTCCCACGCCCAAAGAGCCAGCAGGGAAAAATACGCCTTGTTCTAAAGCTCTTTGGGAACCGCTTGCATAGCCCCACAGACCTGGGGGCTGCAGGCTTTCCTGCTGCCTTCAGCCTCAAAACCACCCTTTCCCACTTGGCGCCACGCCAGGCACAAAAATGGACAAATGTCTGGAGATTGGTCCCACGCCCAAAGAGCCAGCAGGGAAAATTATGCCTTGTTGTAAAGCTCTTTGGGAACCGCTTGCGTAGCCCCACACACCTGGGGGCTGCAGGCTTTCCTGCTGCCTTCAGCCTCAAAACCACTCTTTCCCACTTGCCGCATCGCCAGGCACAAAAATGGCCATATGTCTGGAGATTGGTCCCACGCCCAAAGAGCCAGCAGGAAAAACTATGCCTTGTTCTAAAGCTCTTTGGGAACCGCTTGCGTAGCCCCACACACCTGGGGGCTGCAGGCTTTCCTGCTGCCTTCAGCCTCAAAACCACCCTTTCCCACTTGGCGCATCGCCAGGCACAAAAATGGCCATATGTCTGGAGATTGGTCCCACGCCCAAAGGGCCAGCAGGGAAAACTATGCCTTGTTCTAAAGCTCTTTGGGAACCGCTTGCGTAGCCCCACACACCTGGGGGCTGCAGGCTTTCCTGCTGCCTTCAGCCTCAAAACCACCCTTTCCCACTTGGCACCACGCCAGGCACAAAAATGGCCATCTGTCTGGAGGTTGGTCCCACGCCCAAAGAGCCAGCAGGGAAAACTATGCCTTGTTCTAAAGCTCTTTGGGAACCGCTTGCGTAGCCCCACACACCTGGGGACTGCAGGCTTTCCTGCTGCCTTCAGCCTCAAAACCACCCTTTCCCACTTGGCGCCGCGCCAGGCAAAAAAATAGCCATATCTCTGGAGATTGGTCCCACGCCCAAAGAGCCAGCAGGGAAAACTATGCCTTGTTGTAAAGCTCTTTGGGAACCGCTTGCGTAGCCCCACACACCTGGGGGCTGCAGGCTTTCCTGCTGCCTTCAGCCTCAAAACCACCCTTTCCCACTTGGCGCCACGCCAGGCACGGAAATGGCCATATGTCTGGAGATTGGTCCCACGCCCAAAGGGCCAACAGGGAAAACTATGCCTTGTTCTAAAGCTCTTTGGGAACCGCTTGCGTAGCCCCACACACCTGGGGGCTGCAGGCTTTCCTGCTGCCTTCAGCCTCAAAACCACCCTTTCCCACTTGGCACCACGCCAGGCACAAAAATGGCCATATCTCTGGAGATTGGTACCACGCCCAAAGAGCCAGCAGGGAAAATTATGCCTTGTTCTAAAGCTCTTTGGGAACCGCTTGCGTAGCCCCACACACCTGGGGGCTGCAGGCTTTCCTGCTGCCTTCAGCCTCAAAACCACCCTTTCCCACTTGGCGCCGCGCCAGGCACAAAAATGGCCATCTGTCTGGAGACTGGTCCCACGCCCAAAGAGCCAGCAGGGAAAACTATACCTTGTTCTAAAGCTCTTTGGGAACCGCTTGCGTAGCCCCACACACCTGGGGGCTGCAGGCTTTCCTGCTGCCTTCAGCCTCAAAACCACCCTTTCCCACTTGGCGCCGCGCCAGGCACAAAAATGGCCATATGTCTGGAGATTGGTCCCACGCCCAAACAGCCAGCAGGGAAAACTATGCCTTGTTGTAAAGCTCTTTGGGAACCGCTTGCGTAGCCCCACACACCTGGGGGCTGCAGGCTTTCCTGCTGCCTTCAGCCTCAAAACCACCCTTTCCCACTTGGCGCCTCGCCAGGCACAAAAATGGCCATATCTCTGGAGATTGGTCCCACGCCCAAAGAGCCAGCAGGGAAAAATACGCCTTGTTCTAAAGCTCTTTGGGAACCGCTTGCATAGCCCCACAGACCTGGGGGCTGCAGGCTTTCCTGCTGCCTTCAGCCTCAAAACCACCCTTTCCCACTTGGCGCCTCGCCAGGCACAAAAATGGCCATATGTCTGGAGATTGGTCCCACGCCCAAAGAGCCAGCAGGGAAAAATACGCCTTGTTCTAAAGCTCTTTGGGAACCGCTTGCGTAGCCCCACACACCTGGGGGCTGCAGGCTTTCCTGCTGCCTTCAGCCTCAAAACCACCCTTTCCCACTTGGCGCATCGCCAGGCACAAAAATGGCCATATGTCTGGAGATTGGTCCCACGCCCAAAGGGCCAGCAGGGAAAACTATGCCTTGTTCTAAAGCTCTTTGGGAACCGCTTGCGTAGCCCCACACACCTGGGGGCTGCAGGCTTTCCTGCTGCCTTCAGCCTCAAAACCACCCTTTCCCACTTGGCACCACGCCAGGCACAAAAATGGCCATCTGTCTGGAGGTTGGTCCCACGCCCAAAGAGCCAGCAGGGAAAACTATGCCTTGTTCTAAAGCTCTTTGGGAACCGCTTGCGTAGCCCCACACACCTGGGGACTGCAGGCTTTCCTGCTGCCTTCAGCCTCAAAACCACCCTTTCCCACTTGGCGCCGCGCCAGGCAAAAAAATAGCCATATCTCTGGAGATTGGTCCCACGCCCAAAGAGCCAGCAGGGAAAACTATGCCTTGTTGTAAAGCTCTTTGGGAACCGCTTGCGTAGCCCCACACACCTGGGGGCTGCAGGCTTTCCTGCTGCCTTCAGCCTCAAAACCACCCTTTCCCACTTGGCGCCACGCCAGGCACGGAAATGGCCATATGTCTGGAGATTGGTCCCACGCCCAAAGGGCCAACAGGGAAAACTATGCCTTGTTCTAAAGCTCTTTGGGAACCGCTTGCGTAGCCCCACACACCTGGGGGCTGCAGGCTTTCCTGCTGCCTTCAGCCTCAAAACCACCCTTTCCCACTTGGCGCCGCGCCAGGCAAAAAAATAGCCATATGTCTGGAGATTGGTCCCATGCCCAAAGAGCCAGCAGGGAAAACTATGCCTTGTTCTAAACCTCTTTGGGAACCGCTTGCGTAGCCCCACACACCTGGGGGCTGCAGGCTTTCCTGCTGCCTTCAGCCTCAAAACCACCCTTTCCCACTTGGCGCCGCGCCAGGCACGGAAATGGCCATATGTCTGGAGATTGGTCCCACGCCCAAAGGGCCAACAGGGAAAACTATGCCTTGTTGTAAAGCTCTTTGGGAACCGCTTGCGTAGCCCCACACACCTGGGGGCTGCAGGCTTTCCTGCTGCCTTCAGCCTCAAAACCACCCTTTCCCACTTGGCACCACGCCAGGCACAAAAATGGCCATATCTCTGGAGATTGGTACCACGCCCAAAGAGCCAGCAGGGAAAATTATGCCTTGTTCTAAAGCTCTTTGGGAACCGCTTGCGTAGCCCCACACACCTGGGGGCTGCAGGCTTTCCTGCTGCCTTCAGCCTCAAAACAACCCTTTCCCACTTGGCGCCGCGCCAGGCACAAAAATGGCCATCTGTCTGGAGACTGGTCCCACGCCCAAAGAGCCAGCAGGGAGAACTATGCCTTGTTCTAAAGCTCTTTGGGAACCGCTTGCGTAGCCCCACACACCTGGGGGCTGCAGGCTTTCCTGCTGCCTTCAGCCTCAAAACCACCCTTTCCCACTTGGCGCCGCGCCAGGCACAAAAATGGCCATATGTCTGGAGATTGGTCCCACGCCCAAACAGCCAGCAGGGAAAACTATGCCTTGTTCTAAAGCTCTTTGGGAACCGCTTGCGTAGCCCCACACACCTGGGGGCTGCAGGCTTTCCTGCTGCCTTCAGCCTCAAAACCACCCTTTCCCACTTGGCGCCTCGCCAGGCACAAAAATGGCCATATCTCTGGAGATTGGTCCCACGCCCAAAGAGCCAGCAGGGAAAAATACGCCTTGTTCTAAAGCTCTTTGGGAACCGCTTGCATAGCCCCACAGACCTGGGGGCTGCAGGCTTTCCTGCTGCCTTCAGCCTCAAAACCACCCTTTCCCACTTGGCGCCACGCCAGGCACAAAAATGGACAAATGTCTGGAGATTGGTCCCACGACCAAACAGCCAGCAGGGAAAATTATGCCTTGTTGTAAAGCTCTTTGGGAACCGCTTGCGTAGCCCCACACACCTGGGGGCTGCAGGCTTTCCTGCTGCCTTCAGCCTCAAAACCACTCTTTCCCACTTGCCGCATCGCCAGGCACAAAAATGGCCATATGTCTGGAGATTGGTCCCACGCCCAAATAGCCAGCAGGAAAAACTATGCCTTGTTCTAAAGCTCTTTGGGAACCGCTTGCGTAGCCCCACACACCTGGGGGCTGCAGGCTTTCCTGCTGCCTTCAGCCTCAAAACCACCCTTTCCCACTTGCCGCATCGCCAGGCACAAAAATGGCCATATGTCTGGAGATTAGTCCCACGCCCAAAGGGCCAGCAGGGAAAACTATGCCTTGTTCTAAAGCTCTTTGGGAACCGCTTGCGTAGCCCCACACACCTGGGGGCTGCAGGCTTTCCTGCTGCCTTCAGCCTCAAAACCACCCTTTCCCACTTGGCACCACGCCAGGCACAAAAATGGCCATATCTCTGGAGGTTGGTCCCACGCCCAAAGAGCCAGCAGGGAAAACTATGCCTTGTTCTAAAGCTCTTTGGGAACCGCTTGCGTAGCCCCACACACCTGGGGGCTGCAGGCTTTCCTGCTGCCTTCAGCCTCAAAACCACCCTTTCCCACTTGGCGCCGCGCCAGGCAAAAAAATAGCCATATCTCTGGAGATTGGTCCCACGCCCAAAGAGCCAGCAGGGAAAACTATGCCTTGTTCTAAAGCTCTTTGGGAACCGCTTGCGTAGCCCCACACACCTGGGGGCTGCAGGCTTTCCTGCTGCCTTCAGCCTCAAAACCACCCTTTCCCACTTGGCACCACGCCAGGCACAAAAATGGCCATATGTCTGGAGATTGGTCCCACGCCCAAAGAGCCAGCAGGGAAAATTATGCCTTGTTGTAAAGCTCTTTGGGAACCGCTTGCATAGCCCCACACACCTGGGGGCTGCAGGCTTTCCTGCTGCCTTCAGCCTCAAAACCACCCTTTCCCACTTGGCGCCGCGCCAGGCACAAAAATGGCCATATGTCTGGAGATTGGTCCCACGCCCAAAGAGCCAGCAGGGAAAACTATGCCTTGTTCTAAAGCTCTTTGGGAACCGCTTGCGTAGCCCCACACACCTGGGGGCTGCAGGCTTTCCTGCTGCCTTCAGCCTCAAAACCACCCTTTCCCACTTGCCGCATCGCCAGGCACAAAAATGGCCATATGTCTGGAGATTGGTCCCACGCCCAAAGGGCCAGCAGGGAGAACTATGCCTTGTTCTAAAGCTCTTTGGGAACCGCTTGCGTAGCCCCACACACCTGGGGGCTGCAGGCTTTCCTGCTGCCTTCAGCCTCAAAACCACCCTTTCCCACTTGGCGCCACGCCAGGCACAAAAATGGCCATAGGTCTGGAGATTAGTCCCACGCCCAAAGAGCCAGCAGGGAAAACTATACCTTGTTCTAAAGCTCTTTGGGAACCGCTTGCGTAGCCCCACACACCTGGGGGCTGCAGGCTTTCCTGCTGCCTTCAGCCTCAAAACCACCCTTTCCCACTTGGCGCCGCGCCAGGCACAAAAATGGCCATATGTCTGGAGATTGGTCCCACGCCCAAACAGCCAGCAGGGAAAAATATGCCTTGTTGTAAAGCTCTTTGGGAACCGCTTGCGTAGCCCCACACACCTGGGGGCTGCAGGCTTTCCTGCTGCCTTCAGCCTCAAAACCACCCTTTCCCACTTGGCGCCTCGCCAGGCACAAAAATGGCCATATCTCTGGAGATTGGTCCCACGCCCAAAGAGCCAGCAGGGAAAAATACGCCTTGTTCTAAAGCTCTTTGGGAACCGCTTGCGTAGCCCCACAGACCTGGGGGCTGCAGGCTTTCCTGCTGCCTTCACCCTCAAAACCACTCTTTCCCACTTGCCGCATCGCCAGGCACAAAAATGGCCATATGTCTGGAGATTGGTCCCACGCCCAAAGAGCCAGCAGGGAAAACTATGCCTTGTTGTAAAGCTCTTTGGGAACCGCTTGCGTAGCCCCACACACCTGGGGGCTGCAGGCTTTCCTGCTGCCTTCAGCCTCAAAACCACCCTTTCCCACTTGGCACCACGCCAGGCACAAAATGGCCATCTGTCTCGAGGTTGGTCCCACGCCCAAAGAGCCAGCAGGGAAAACTATGCCTTGTTCTAAAGCTCTTTGGGAACCGCTTGCGTAGCCCCACACACCTGGGGGCTGCAGGCTTTCCTGCTGCCTTCAGCCTCAAAACCACCCTTTCCGACTTGGCGCCGCGCCAGGCAAAAAAATAGCCATATGTCTGGAGATTGGTCCCACGCCCAAAGGGACAGCAGGGAAAACTATGCCTTGTTCTAAAGCTCTTTGGGAACCGCTTGCGTAGCCCCACGCACCTGGGGGCTGCAGGCTTTCCTGCTGCCTTCAGCCTCAAAACCACCCTTTCCCACTTGGCGCCGCGCCAGGCACGGAAATGGCCATATGTCTAGAGATTGGTCCCACGCCCAAAGGGCCAACAGGGAGAACTATGCCTTGTTCTAAAGCTCTTTGGGAACCGCTTGCGTAGCCCCACACACCTGGGGGCTGCAGGCTTTCCTGCTGCCTTCAGCCTCAAAACCACCCTTTCCCACTTGGCACCACGCCAGGCACAAAAAT
Source organism: Rissa tridactyla (assembly GCF_028500815.1). Taxonomy (NCBI): domain Eukaryota; kingdom Metazoa; phylum Chordata; class Aves; order Charadriiformes; family Laridae; genus Rissa; species Rissa tridactyla. The sequence goes on along the minus strand of NC_071469.1, from coordinate 71,247,418 downwards.
GGCCATATCTCTGGAGATTGGTACCACGCCCAAAGAGCCAGCAGGGAAAATTATGCCTTGTTCTAAAGCTCTTTGGGAACCGCTTGCGTAGCCCCACACACCTGGGGGCTGCAGGCTTTCCTGCTGCCTTCAGCCTCAAAACCACCCTTTCCCACTTGGCGCCGCGCCAGGCACAAAAATGGCCATAGGTCTGGAGATTAGTCCCACGCCCAAAGAGCCAGCAGGGAAAACTATACCTTGTTCTCAAGCTCTTTGGGAACCGCTTGCGTAGCCCCACAGACCTGGGGGCTGCAGGCTTTCCTGCTGCCTTCAGCCTCAAAACCACCCTTTCCCACTTGGCGCCGCGCCAGGCACAAAAATGGCCATATGTCTGGAGATTGGTCCCACGCCCAAACAGCCAGCAGGGAAAACTATGCCTTGTTGTAAAGCTCTTTGGGAACCGCTTGCGTAGCCCCACACACCTGGGGGCTGCAGGCTTTCCTGCTGCCTTCAGCCTCAAAACCACCCTTTCCCACTTGGCGCCGCGCCAGGCACAAAATTAGCCATATCTCTGGAGATTGGTCCCACGCCCAAAGAGCCAGCAGGGAAAAATACGCCTTGTTCTAAAGCTCTTTGGGAACCGCTTGCGTAGCCCCACAGACCTGGGGGCTGCAGGCTTTCCTGCTGCCTTCAGCCTCAAAACCACTCTTTCCCACTTGCCGCATCGCCAGGCACAAAAATGGCCATATGTCTGGAGATTGGTCCCACGCCCAAAGAGCCAGCAGTGAAAACTATGCCTTGTTGTAAAGCTCTTTGGGAACCGCTTGCGTAGCCCCACACACCTGGGGGCTGCAGGCTTTCCTGCTGCCTTCAGCCTCAAAACCACCCTTTCCCACTTGCCGCATACCCAGGCACAAAAATGGCCATATGTCTGGAGATTGGTCCCACGCCCAAAGGGCCAGCAGGGAAAACTATGCCTTGTTCTAAAGCTCTTTGGGAACCGCTTGCGTAGCCCCACACACCTGGGGGCTGCAGGCTTTCCTGCTGCCTTCAGCCTCAAAACCACCCTTTCCCACTTGGCGCCGCGCCAGGCACAAAAATGGCCATAGGTCTGGAGATTAGTCCCACGCCCAAAGAGCCAGCAGGGAAAACTATGCCTTGTTCTAAAGCTCTTTGGGAACCGCTTGCGTAGCCCCACAGACCTGGGGGCTGCAGGCTTTCCTGCTGCCTTCAGCCTCAAAACCACCCTTTCCCACTTGGCGCCTCGCCAGGCACAAACATGGCCATATCTCTGGAGATTGGTCCCACGCCCAAAGAGCCAGCAGGGAAAAATACGCCTTGTTGTAAAGCTCTTTGGGAACCGCTTGCGTAGCCCCACACACCTGGGGGCTGCAGGCTTTCCTGCTGCCTTCAGCCTCAAAACCACCCTTTCCCACTTGGCGCCACGCCAGGCACAAAAATGGACAAATGTCTGGAGATTGGTCCCACGCCCAAAGAGCCAGCAGGGAAAATTATGCCTTGTTGTAAAGCTCTTTGGGAACCGCTTGCGTAGCCCCACACACCTGGGGGCTGCAGGCTTTCCTGCTGCCTTCAGCCTCAAAACCACTCTTTCCCACTTGCCGCATCGCCAGGCACAAAAATGGCCATATGTCTGGAGATTGGTCCCACGCCCAAACAGCCAGCAGGGAAAACTATGCCTTGTTCTAAAGCTCTTTGGGAACCGCTTGCGTAGCCCCACACACCTGGGGGCTGCAGGCTTTCCTGCTGCCTTCAGCCTCAAAACCACCCTTTCCCACTTGCCGCATCGCCAGGCACAAAAATGGCCATATGTCTGGAGATTGGTCCCACGCCCAACGGGCCAGCAGGGAAAACTATGCCTTGTTCTAAAGCTCTTTGGGAACCGCTTGCGTAGCCCCACACACCTGGGGGCTGCAGGCTTTCCTGCTGCCTTCAGCCTCAAAACCACCCTTTCCCACTTGACACCACGCCAGGCACAAAAATGGCCATCTGTCTGGAGGTTGGTCCCACGCCCAAAGAGCCAGCAGGGAAAACTATGCCTTGTTCTAAAGCTCTTTGGGAACCGCTTGCGTAGCCCCACACACCTGGGGGCTGCAGGCTTTCCTGCTGCCTTCAGCCTCAAAACCACCCTTTCCCACTTGGCGCCGCGCCAGGCAAAAAAATAGCCATATGTCTGGAGATTGGTCCCATGCCCAAAGAGCCAGCAGGGAAAACTATGCCTTGTTCTAAAGCTCTTTGGGAACCGCTTGCGTAGCCCCACACACCTGGGGGCTGCAGGCTTTCCTGCTGCCTTCAGCCTCAAAACCACCCTTTCCCACTTGGCCCCGCACCAGGCACGGAAATGGCCATATGTCTGGAGATTGGTCCCACGCCCAAAGGGCCAACAGGGAAAACTATGCCTTGTTCTAAAGCTCTTTGGGAACCGCTTGCGTAGCCCCACACACCTGGGGGCTGCAGGCTTTCCTGCTGCCTTCAGCCTCAAAACCACCCTTTCCCACTTGGCGTCGCGCCAGGCACAAAAATGGCCATATGTCTGGAGATTGGTCCCACGCCCAAAGAGCCAGCAGGGAAAATTATGCCTTGTTCTAAAGCTCTTTGGGAACCGCTTGCGTAGCCCCACACACCTGGGGGCTGCAGGCTTTCCTGCTGCCTTCAGCCTCAAAACCACCCTTTCCCACTTGGCGCCGCGCCAGGCACAAAAATGGCCATATGTCTGGAGATTGGTCCCACGCCCAAAGAGCCAGCAGGGAAAACTATGCCTTGTTCTAAAGCTCTTTGGGAACCGCTTGCGTAGCCCCACACACCTGGGGGCTGCAGGCTTTCCTGCTGCCTTCAGCCTCAAAACCACCCTTTCCCACTTGCCGCATCGCCAGGCACAAAAATGGCCATATGTCTGGAGATTGGTCCCACGCCCAAAGGGCCAGCAGGGAAAACTATGCCTTGTTCTAAAGCTCTTTGGGAACCGCTTGCGTAGCCCCACACACCTGGGGGCTGCAGGCTTTCCTGCTGCCTTCAGCCTCAAAACCACCCTTTCCCACTTGGCGCCGCGCCAGGCAAAAAAATAGCCATATGTCTGGAGATTGGTCCCGTGCCCAAAGAGCCAGCAGGGAAAACTATGCCTTGTTCTAAAGCTCTTTGGGAACCGCTTGCGTAGCCCACACACCTGGGGGCTGCAGGCTTTCCTGCTGCCTTCAGCCTCAAAACCACCCTTTCCCACTTGGCCCCGCACCAGGCACGGAAATGGCCATATGTCTGGAGATTGGTCCCACGCCCAAAGGGCCAACAGGGAAAACTATGCCTTGTTCTAAAGCTCTTTGGGAACCGCTTGCGTAGCCCCACACACCTGGGGGCTGCAGGCTTTCCTGCTGCCTTCAGCCTCAAAACCACCCTTTCCCACTTGGCACCACGCCAGGCACAAAAATGGCCATATCTCTGGAGATTGGTCCCACGCCCAAAGAGCCAGCAGGGAAAACTATGCCTTGTTCTAAAGCTCTTTGGGAACCGCTTGCGTAGCCCCACACACCTGGGGGCTGCAGGCTTTCCTGCTGCCTTCAGCCTCAAAACCACCCTTTCCCACTTGGCGCCGCGCCAGGCACAAAAATGGCCATATGTCTGGAGATTGGTCCCACGCCCAAAGAGCCAGCAGGGAAAACTATGCCTTGTTCTAAAGCTCTTTGGGAACCGCTTGCGTAGCCCCACACACCTGGGGGCTGCAGGCTTTCCTGCTGCCTTCAGCCTCAAAACCACCCTTTCCCACTTGCCGCATCGCCAGGCACAAAAATGGCCATATGTCTGGAGATTGGTCCCACGCCCAAAGGGCCAGCAGGGAAAACTATGCCTTGTTCTAAAGCTCTTTTGGAACCGCTTGCTTAGCCCCACACACCTGGGGGCTGCAGGCTTTCCTGCTGCCTTCAGCCTCAAAACCACCCTTTCCCACTTGGCGCCACGCCAGGCACAAAAATGGCCATAGGTCTGGAGATTAGTCCCACGCCCAAAGGGCCAGCAGGGAAAACTATGCCTTGTTCTAAAGCTCTTTGGGAACCGCTTGCGTAGCCCCACACACCTGGGGGCTGCAGGCTTTCCTGCTGCCTTCAGCCTCAAAACCACCCTTTCCCACTTGGCGCCTCGCCAGGCACAAAAATGGCCATATGTCTGGAGGTTGGTCCCACGCCCAAAGAGCCAGCAGGGAAAAATACGCCTTGTTCTAAAGCTCTTTGGGAACCGCTTGCGTAGCCCCACAGACCTGGGGGCTGCAGGCTTTCCTGCTGCCTTCAGCCTCAAAACCACCCTTTCCCACTTGGCGCCACGCCAGGCACAAAAATGGACAAATGTCTGGAGATTGGTCCCATGCCCAAAGAACCAGCAGGGAAAACTATGCCTTGTTCTAAAGCTCTTTGCGAACCGCTTCCGTAGACCCAGACACCTGGGGGCTGCAGGCTTTCCTGCTGCCCTCAGCCTCAAAACCACCCATTCCCACTTGCCGCATACCCAGGCACCAAAATGGCCATATCTCTGGAGATTGGTCCCACGCCCAAAGAGCCAGCAGGGAAAATTATGCCTTGTTCTAAAGCTCTTTGGGAACCGCTTGCGTAGCCCCACACACGTGGGGGCTGCAGGCTTTCCTGCTGCCTTCAGCCTCAAAACCACCCTTTCCCACTTGCCGCATCGCCAGGCACAAAAATGGCCATATGTCTGGAGATTGGTCCCACGCCCAAACAGCCAGCAGGGAAAACTATGCCTTGTTCTAAAGCTCTTTGGGAACCGCTTGCGTAGCCCCACACACCTGGGGGCTGCAGGCTTTCCTGCTGCCTTCAGCCTCAAAACCACCCTTTCCCACTTGGTGCCGCGCCAGGCACAAAAATGGCCATAGGTCTGGAGATTGGTCCCACGCCCAAAGAGCCAGCAGGGAGAACTATGCCTTGTTCTAAAGCTCTTTGGGAACCGCTTGCGTAGCCCCACACACCTGGGGGCTGCAGGCTTTCCTGCTGCCTTCAGCCTCAAAACCAACCTTTCCCACTTGGCGCCACGCCAGGCACCAAAATGGCCATATCTCTGGAGATTGGTCCCACGCCCAAAGAGCCAGCAGGGAAAATTATGCCTTGTTCTAAAGCTCTTTGGGAACCGCTTGCGTAGCCCCACAGACCTGGGGGCTGCAGGCTTTCCTGCTGCCTTCAGCCTCAAAACCACCCTTTCCCACTTGCCGCATACCCAGGCACAAAAATGGCCATATGTCTGGAGATTGGTCCCATGCCCAAAGAGCCAGCAGGGAAAACTATGCCTTGTTCTAAAGCTCTTTGGGAACCGCTTGCGTAGCCCCACACACCTGGGGGCTGCAGGCTTTCCTGCTGCCTTCAGCCTCAAAACCACCCTTTCCCACTTGGCGCCACGCCAGGCACAAAAATGGACAAATGTCTGGAGATTGGTCCCACGCCCAAAGAGCCAGCAGGGAAAATTACGCCTTGTTGTAAAGCTCTTTGGGAACCGCTTGCGTAGCCCCACACACCTGGGGGCTGCAGGCTTTCCTGCTGCCTTCAGCCTCAAAACCACCCTTTCCCACTTGGCGCCGCGCCAGGCACAAAAATGGCCATAGGTCTGGAGATTAGTCCCACGCCCAAAGAGCCAGCAGGGAAAACTATGCCTTGTTCTAAAGCTCTTTGGGAACCGCTTGCGTAGCCCCACACACCTGGGGGCTGCAGGCTTTCCTGCTGCCTTCAGCCTCAAAACCACCCTTTCCCACTTGCCGCATCGCCAGGCACAAAAATGGCCATATGTCTGGAGATTGGTCCCACGCCCAAAGAGCCAGCAGGGAAAACTATGCCTTGTTGTAAAGCTCTTTGGGAACCGCTTGCGTAGCCCCACACACCTGGGGGCTGCAGGCTTTCCTGCTGCCCTCAGCCTCAAAACCACCCTTTCCCACTTGGCGCCGCGCCAGGCAGAAAAAGAGCCATATGTCTGGAGATTGGTCCCACGCCCAAAGGGCCAGCATGGAAAACTATGCCTTGTTCTAAAGCTCTTTGGGAACCGCTTGCGTAGCCCCACACACCTGGGGGCTGCAGGCTTTCCTGCTGCCTTCAGCCTCAAAACCACTCTTTCCCACTTGGTGCCGCGCCAGGCACAAAAATGGCCATAGGTCTGGAGATTGGTCCCACGCCCAAAGAGCCAGCAGGGAGAACTATGCCTTGTTCTAAAGCTCTTTGGGAACCGCTTGCGTAGCCCCACACACCTGGGGGCTGCAGGCTTTCCTGCTGCCTTCAGCCTCAAAACCACCCTTTCCCACTTGGCGCCACGCCAGGCACCAAAATGGCCATATCTCTGGAGATTGGTCCCACGCCCAAAGAGCCAGCAGGGAAAATTATGCCTTGTTCTAAAGCTCTTTGGGAACCGCTTGCGTAGCCCCACACACCTGGGGGCTGCAGGCTTTCCTGCTGCCTTCAGCCTCAAAACCACCCTTTCCCACTTGGCGCCACGCCAGGCACAAAAATGGCCATATGTCTGGAGATTGGTCCCATGCCCAAAGAGCCAGCAGGGAAAACTATGCCTTGTTCTAAAGCTCTTTGGGAACCGCTTGCGTAGCCCCACACACCTGGGGGCTGCAGGCTTTCCTGCTGCCTTCAGCCTCAAAACCACCCTTTCCCACTTGGCGCCGCGCCAGGCACAAAAATGGCCATATGTCTGGAGATTGGTCCCACGCCCAAAGAGCCAGCAGGGAAAACTATGCCTTGTTCTAAAGCTCTTTGGGAACCGCTTGCGTAGCCCCACACACCTGGGGGCTGCAGGCTTTCCTGCTGCCTTCAGCCTCAAAACCACCCTTTCCCACTTGCCGCATCGCCAGGCACAAAAATGGCCATATGTCTGGAGATTGGTCCCACGCCCAAAGGGCCAGCAGGGAAAACTATGCCTTGTTCTAAAGCTCTTTTGGAACCGCTTGCTTAGCCCCACACACCTGGGGGCTGCAGGCTTTCCTGCTGCCTTCAGCCTCAAAACCACCCTTTCCCACTTGGCGCCACGCCAGGCACAAAAATGGCCATAGGTCTGGAGATTAGTCCCACGCCCAAAGGGCCAGCAGGGAAAACTATGCCTTGTTCTAAAGCTCTTTGGGAACCGCTTGCGTAGCCCCACACACCTGGGGGCTGCAGGCTTTCCTGCTGCCTTCAGCCTCAAAACCACCCTTTCCCACTTGGCGCCTCGCCAGGCACAAAAATGGCCATATGTCTGGAGATTGGGCCCACGCCCAAAGAGCCAGCAGGGAAAAATACGCCTTGTTCTAAAGCTCTTTGGGAACCGCTTGCGTAGCCCCACAGACCTGGGGGCTGCAGGCTTTCCTGCTGCCTTCAGCCTCAAAACCACCCTTTCCCACTTGGCGCCACGCCAGGCACAAAAATGGACAAATGTCTGGAGATTGGTCCCATGCCCAAAGAACCAGCAGGGAAAACTATGCCTTGTTCTAAAGCTCTTTGCGAACCGCTTCCGTAGACCCAGACACCTGGGGGCTGCAGGCTTTCCTGCTGCCCTCAGCCTCAAAACCACCCATTCCCACTTGCCGCATACCCAGGCACCAAAATGGCCATATCTCTGGAGATTGGTCCCACGCCCAAAGAGCCAGCAGGGAAAATTATGCCTTGTTCTAAAGCTCTTTGGGAACCGCTTGCGTAGCCCCACACACGTGGGGGCTGCAGGCTTTCCTGCTGCCTTCAGCCTCAAAACCACCCTTTCCCACTTGCCGCATCGCCAGGCACAAAAATGGCCATATGTCTGGAGATTGGTCCCACGCCCAAACAGCCAGCAGGGAAAACTATGCCTTGTTCTAAAGCTCTTTGGGAACCGCTTGCGTAGCCCCACACACCTGGGGGCTGCAGGCTTTCCTGCTGCCTTCAGCCTCAAAACCACCCTTTCCCACTTGGTGCCGCGCCAGGCACAAAAATGGCCATATGTCTGGAGATTGGTCCCACGCCCAAAGAGCCAGCAGGGAGAACTATGCCTTGTTCTAAAGCTCTTTGGGAACCGCTTGCGTAGCCCCACACACCTGGGGGCTGCAGGCTTTCCTGCTGCCTTCAGCCTCAAAACCAACCTTTCCCACTTGGCGCCACGCCAGGCACCAAAATGGCCATATCTCTGGAGATTGGTCCCACGCCCAAAGAGCCAGCAGGGAAAATTATGCCTTGTTCTAAAGCTCTTTGGGAACCGCTTGCGTAGCCCCACAGACCTGGGGGCTGCAGGCTTTCCTGCTGCCTTCAGCCTCAAAACCACCCTTTCCCACTTGCCGCATACCCAGGCACAAAAATGGCCATATGTCTGGAGATTGGTCCCATGCCCAAAGAGCCAGCAGGGAAAACTATGCCTTGTTCTAAAGCTCTTTGGGAACCGCTTGCGTAGCCCCACACACCTGGGGGCTGCAGGCTTTCCTGCTGCCTTCAGCCTCAAAACCACCCTTTCCCACTTGGCGCCACGCCAGGCACAAAAATGGACAAATGTCTGGAGATTGGTCCCACGCCCAAAGAGCCAGCAGGGAAAATTACGCCTTGTTGTAAAGCTCTTTGGGAACCGCTTGCGTAGCCCCACACACCTGGGGGCTGCAGGCTTTCCTGCTGCCTTCAGCCTCAAAACCACCCTTTCCCACTTGGCGCCGCGCCAGGCACAAAAATGGCCATAGGTCTGGAGATTAGTCCCACGCCCAAAGAGCCAGCAGGGAAAACTATGCCTTGTTCTAAAGCTCTTTGGGAACCGCTTGCGTAGCCCCACACACCTGGGGGCTGCAGGCTTTCCTGCTGCCTTCAGCCTCAAAACCACCCTTTCCCACTTGCCGCATCGCCAGGCACAAAAATGGCCATATGTCTGGAGATTGGTCCCACGCCCAAAGAGCCAGCAGGGAAAACTATGCCTTGTTGTAAAGCTCTTTGGGAACCGCTTGCGTAGCCCCACACACCTGGGGGCTGCAGGCTTTCCTGCTGCCCTCAGCCTCAAAACCACCCTTTCCCACTTGGCGCCGCGCCAGGCAGAAAAAGAGCCATATGTCTGGAGATTGGTCCCACGCCCAAAGGGCCAGCATGGAAAACTATGCCTTGTTCTAAAGCTCTTTGGGAACCGCTTGCGTAGCCCCACACACCTGGGGGCTGCAGGCTTTCCTGCTGCCTTCAGCCTCAAAACCACCCTTTCCCACTTGGTGCCGCGCCAGGCACAAAAATGGCCATAGGTCTGGAGATTGGTCCCACGCCCAAAGAGCCAGCAGGGAGAACTATGCCTTGTTCTAAAGCTCTTTGGGAACCGCTTGCGTAGCCCCACACACCTGGGGGCTGCAGGCTTTCCTGCTGCCTTCAGCCTCAAAACCACCCTTTCCCACTTGGCGCCACGCCAGGCACCAAAATGGCCATATCTCTGGAGATTGGTCCCACGCCCAAAGAGCCAGCAGGGAAAATTATGCCTTGTTCTAAAGCTCTTTGGGAACCGCTTGCGTAGCCCCACACACCTGGGGGCTGCAGGCTTTCCTGCTGCCTTCAGCCTCAAAACCACCCTTTCCCACTTGGCGCCACGCCAGGCACAAAAATGGCCATATGTCTGGAGATTGGTCCCATGCCCAAAGAGCCAGCAGGGAAAACTATGCCTTGTTCTAAAGCTCTTTGGGAACCGCTTGCGTAGCCCCACACACCTGGGGGCTGCAGGCTTTCCTGCTGCCTTCAGCCTCAAAACCACCCTTTCCCACTTGGCGCCACGCCAGGCACAAAAATGGACAAATGTCTGGAGATTGGTCCCACGCCCAAAGAGCCAGCAGGGAAAATTACGCCTTGTTGTAAAGCTCTTTGGGAACCGCTTGCGTAGCCCCACACACCTGGGGGCTGCAGGCTTTCCTGCTGCCTTCAGCCTCAAAACCACCCTTTCCCCACTTGCCGCATCGCCAGGCACAAAAATGGCCATATGTCTGGAGATTGGTCCCACGCCCAAAGAGCCAGCAGGGAAAACTATGCCTTGTTCTCAAGCTCTTTGGGAACCGCTTGCGTAGCCCCACACACCTGGGGGCTGCAGGCTTTCCTGCTGCCTTCAGCCTCAAAACCACCCTTTTCCCACTTGGCACCACGCCAGGCACCAAAATGGCCATATGTCTGGAGATTGGTCCCACGCCCAAAGAGCCAGCAGGGAGAACTATGCCTTGTTGTAAAGCTCTTTGGGAACCGCTTGCGTAGCCCCACACACCTGGGGGGCTGCAGGCTTTCCTGCTGCCCTCAGCCTCAAAACCACCCTTTCCCACTTGGCGCCGCGCCAGGCAGAAAAAGAGCCATATGTCTGGAGATTGGTCCCACGCCCAAACAGCCAGCAGGGAAAATTATGCCTTGTTCTGAAGCTCTTTGGGAACCGCTTGCGTAGCCCCACACACCTGGGGGCTGCAGGCTTTCCTGCTGCCTTCAGCCTCAAAACCACTCTTTCCCACTTGCCGCATCGCCAGGCACAAAAATGGCCATATGTCTGGAGATTGGTCCCCACGCCCAAAGGGCCAGCAGGGAAAACTATGCCTTGTTCTAAAGCTCTTTGGGAACCGCTTGCGTAGCCCCACACGCCTGGGGGCTGCAGGCTTTCCTGCTGCCTTCAGCCTCAAAACCACCCTTTCCCACTTGGCGCCGCGCCAGGCACAAAAATGGACAAATGTCTGGAGATTGGTCCCATGCCCAAAGAACCAGCAGGGAAAACTATGCCTTGTTGTAAAGCTCTTTGCGAACCGCTTCCGTAGACCCAGACACCTGGGGGCTGCAGGCTTTCCTGCTGCCCTCAGCCTCAAAACCACCCTTTCCCACTTGGCGCCGCGCCAGGCACAAAAATGGCCATATGTCTGGAGATTGGTCCCACGCCCAAAGAGCCAGCAGGGAGAACTATGCCTTGTTCTAAAGCTCTTTGGGAACCGCTTGCGTAGCCCCACACACCTGGGGGCTGCAGGCTTTCCTGCTGCCTTCAGCCTCAAAACCACCCTTTCCCACTTGCCGCATCGCCAGGCACAAAAATGGCCATATGTCTGGAGATTGGTCCCACGCCCAAAGAGCCAGCAGGGAGAACTATGCCTTGTTCTAAAGCTCTTTGGGAACCGCTTGCGTAGCCCCACACACCTGGGGGCTGCAGGCTTTCCTGCTGCCTTCAGCCTCAAAACCACCCTTTCCCACTTGGCACCACGCCAGGCACCAAAATGGCCATATGTCTGGAGATTGGTCCCACGCCCAAAGAGCCAGCAGGGAAAACTATGCCTTGTTGTAAAGCTCTTTGGGAACCGCTTGCGTAGCCCCACACACCTGGGGGCTGCAGGCTTTCCTGCTGCCCTCAGCCTCAAAACCACCCTTTCCCACTTGGCGCCGCGCCAGGCAGAAAAATAGCCATCTGTCTGGAGATTGGTCCCACGCCCAAAGAGCCAGCAGGGAAAATTATGCCTTGTTCTAAAGCTCTTTGGGAACCGCTTGCGTAGCCCCACAGACCTGGGGGCTGCAGGCTTTCCTGCTGCCTTCAGCCTCAAAACCACTCTTTCCCACTTGCCGCATCGCCAGGCACAAAAATGGCCATATGTCTGGAGATTGGTCCCACGCCCAAAGGGCCAGCAGGGAAAACTATGCCTTGTTCTAAAGCTCTTTGGGAACCGCTTGCGTAGCCCCACACACCTGGGGGCTGCAGGCTTTCCTGCTGCCTTCAGCCTCAAAACCACCCTTTCCCACTTGGCGCCGCGCCAGGCACAAAAATGGCCATAGGTCTGGAGATTAGTCCCACGACCAAACAGCCAGCAGGGAAAAATATGCCTTGTTCTAAAGCTCTTTGGGAACCGCTTGCGTAGCCCCACACACCTGGGGGCTGCAGGCTTTCCTGCTGCCTTCAGCCTCAAAACCACCCTTTCCCACTTGCCGTATCGCCAGGCACCAAAATGGCCATATGTCTGGAGATTGGTCCCACGCCCAAAGAGCCAGCAGGGAGAACTATGCCTTGTTCTAAAGCTCTTTGGGAACCGCTTGCTTAGCCCCACACACCTGGGGGCTGCAGGCTTTCCTGCTGCCTTCAGCCTCAAAACCATCCTTTCCCACTTGGCGCCGCGCCAGGCACAAAAATGGCCATAGGTCTGGAGATTAGTCCCACGACCAAACAGCCAGCAGGGAAAAATATGCCTTGTTCTAAAGCTCTTTGGGAACCTCTTGCGTAGCCCCACACACCTGGGGGCTGCAGGCTTTCCTGCTGCCTTCAGCCTCAAAACCACCCCTTTCCCACTTGGCACCACGCCAGGCACAAAAAATGGCCATATGTCTGGAGATTGGTCCCACGCCCAAAGAGCCAGCAGGGAAAACTATGCCTTGTTGTAAAGCTCTTTGGGAACCGCTTGCGTAGCCCCACACACCTGGGGGCTGCAGGCTTTCCTGCTGCCTTCAGCCTCAAAACCACTCTTTCCCACTTGGCGCCGCGCCAGGCACAAAAATGGCCATATGTCTGGAGATTGGTCCCACGCCCAAAGAGCCAGCAGGGAGAACTATGCCTTGTTCTAAAGCTCTTTGGGAACCGCTTGCGTAGCCCCACACACCTGGGGGCTGCAGGCTTTCCTGCTGCCTTCAGCCTCAAAACCACCCTTTCCCACTTGCCGCATCGCCAGGCACAAAAATGGCCATATGTCTGGAGATTGGTCCCACGCCCAAAGAGCCAGCAGGGAGAACTATGCCTTGTTCTAAAGCTCTTTGGGAACCGCTTGCGTAGCCCCACACACCTGGGGGCTGCAGGCTTTCCTGCTGCCTTCAGCCTCAAAACCACCCTTTCCCACTTGGCGCCGCGCCAGGCACAAAAATGGCCATAGGTCTGGAGATTAGTCCCACGACCAAACAGCCAGCAGGGAAAAATATGCCTTGTTCTAAAGCTCTTTGGGAACCGCTTGCGTAGCCCCCACACCCTGGGGGGCTGCAGGCTTTCCTGCTGCCTTCAGCCTCAAAACCACCCTTTCCCACTTGCCGCATCGCCAGGCACAAAAATGGCCATATGTCTGGAGATTGGTCCCCACGCCCAAAGAGCCAGCAGGGAGAACTATGCCTTGTTCTAAAGCTCTTTGGGAACCGCTTGCGTAGCCCCACACACCTGGGGGCTGCAGGCTTTCCTGCTGCCTTCAGCCTCAAAACCACCCTTTCCCACTTGGCACCACGCCAGGCACCAAAATGGCCATATGTCTGGAGATTGGTCCCACGCCCAAAGAGCCAGCAGGGAAAACTATGCCTTGTTCTAAAGCTCTTTGGGAACCGCTTGCGTAGCCCCACACACCTGGGGGCTGCAGGCTTTCCTGCTGCCTTCAGCCTCAAAACCACCCTTTCCCACTTGGCGTCACGCCAGGCAGAAAAATAGCCATATGTCTGGAGATTGGTCCCACGCCCAAAGAGCCAGCAGGGAAAATTATGCCTTGTTGTAAAGCTCTTTGGGAACCGCTTGCGTAGCCCCACAGACCTGGGGGCTGCAGGCTTTCCTGCTGCCTTCAGCCTCAAAACCACTCTTTCCCACTTGCCGCATCGCCAGGCACAAAAATGGCCATATGTCTGGAGATTGGTCCCACGCCCAAAGAGCCAGCAGGGAGAACTATGCCTTGTTCTAAAGCTCTTTGGGAACCGCTTGCTTAGCCCCACACACCTGGGGGCTGCAGGCTTTCCTGCTGCCTTCAGCCTCAAAACCATCCTTTCCCACTTGGCGCCGCGCCAGGCACAAAAATGGCCATAGGTCTGGAGATTAGTCCCACGACCAAACAGCCAGCAGGGAAAACTATGCCTTGTTCTAAAGCTCTTTGGGAACCTCTTGCGTAGCCCCACACACCTGGGGGCTGCAGGCTTTCCTGCTGCCTTCAGCCTCAAAACCACCCTTTCCCACTTGGCACCACGCCAGGCACAAAAATGGCCATATGTCTGGAGATTGGTCCCCACGCCCAAAGAGCCAGCAGGGAAAACTATGCCTTGTTCTAAAGCTCTTTGGGAACCGCTTGCGTAGCCCCACACACCTGGGGGCTGCAGGCTTTCCTGCTGCCTTCAGCCTCAAAACCACCCTTTCCCACTTGGCGCCGCGCCAGGCACAAAAATGGCCATATGTCTGGAGATTGGTCCCACGCCCAAAGAGCCAGCAGGGAAAAATACGCCTTGTTCTAAAGCTCTTTGGGAACCGCTTGCGTAAGCCCCACACACCTGGGGGCTGCAGGCTTTCCTGCTGCCTTCAGCCTCAAAACCACCCCTTTCCCACTTGCCGCATACCCAGGCACAAAAATGGCCATATGTCTGGAGATTGGTCCCACGCCCAAAGAGCCAGCAGGGAAAACTATGCCTTGTTCTAAAGCTCTTTGGGAACCGCTTGCGTAGCCCCACACACCTGGGGGCTGCAGGCTTTCCTGCTGCCTTCAGCCTCAAAACCACCCTTTCCCACTTGGCGCCACGCCAGGCACAAAAATGGCCCATATGTCTGGAGATTGGTCCCCACGCCCAAAGAGCCAGCAGGGAAAATTACGCCTTGTTGTAAAGCTCTTTGGGAACCGCTTGCGTAGCCCCACACACCTGGGGGCTGCAGGCTTTCCTGCTGCCTTCAGCCTCAAAACCACCCTTTCCCACTTGCCGCATCGCCAGGCACAAAAATGGCCATATGTCTGGAGATTGGTCCCACGCCCAAAGGGCCAGCAGGGAGAACTATGCCTTGTTCTAAAGCTCTTTGGGAACCGCTTGCGTAGCCCCACACACCTGGGGGCTGCAGGCTTTCCTGCTGCCTTCAGCCTCAAAACCACCCTTTCCCACTTGGCGCCGAGCCAGACACAAAAATGGCCTTATCTCTGGAGATTGGTCCCACGCCCAAAGAGCCAGCAGGGAAAACTATGCCTTGTTGTAAAGCTCTTTGGGAACCGCTTGCGTAGCCCCACACACCTGGGGGCTGCAGGCTTTCCTGCTGCCCTCAGCCTCAAAACCACCCTTTCCCACTTGGCGCCGCGCCAGGCAGAAAAAGAGCTCATATGTCTGGAGATTGGTCCCACGCCCAAAGAGCCAGCAGGGAAAATTATGCCTTGTTCTAAAGCTCTTTGGGAACCGCTTGCGTAGCCCCACACACCTGGGGGGCTGCAGGCTTTCCTGCTGCCTTCAGCCTCAAAACCACTCTTTTCCACTTGCCGCATCGCAGGCACAAAAATGGCCATATGTCTGGAGATTGGTCCCACGCCCAAAGGGCCAGCAGGGAAAAATATGCCTTGTTCTAAAGCTCTTTGGGAACCGCTTGCATAGCCCCACACACCTGGGGGCTGCAGGCTTTCCTGCTGCCTTCAGCCTCAAAACCACCCTTTCCCACTAGGCGCCGCGCCAGGCACAAAAATGGCCATATGTCTGGAGATTGGTCCCACGCCCCAAAGAGCCAGCAGGGAGAACTATGCCTTGTTTAAAGCTCTTTGGGGAACCGCTTTGCGTAGCCCCACACACCTGGGGGGCTGCAGGCTTTCCTGCTGCCTTCAGCCTCAAAAACCACCTTTCCCCACTTGGCACCACGCCAGGCACAAAAATGGGACAAATGTCTGGAGATTGGTCCCACGCCCAAAGAGCCAGCAGGGAAAATTACGCCTTGTTGTAAAGCTCTTTGGGAACCGCTTGCGTAGCCCCACACACCTGGGGGCTGCAGGCTTTCCTGCTGCCTTCAGCCTCAAAACCACCCTTTCCCACTTGGCGCCGCGCCAGGCACAAAAATGGCCATAGGTCTGGAGATTAGTCCCACGACCAAAACAGCCAGCAGGGAAAAATATGCCTTGTTCTAAAGCTCTTTGGGAACCGCTTGCGTAGCCCCACACACCTGGGGGCTGCAGGCTTTCCTGCTGCCTTCAGCCTCAAAACCACCCTTTCCCCACTTGCCGCATCGCCAGGCACAAAAATGGCCATATGTCTGGAGATTGGTCCCACGCCCAAAGAGCCAGCAGGGAGAACTATGCCTTGTTCTAAAGCTCTTTGGGAACCGCTTGCGTAGCCCCACACACCTGGGGGCTGCAGGCTTTCCTGCTGCCTTCAGCCTCAAAACCACCCCTTTCCCACTTGGCACCACGCCAGGCACAAAAAATGGCCATATGTCTGGAGATTGGTCCCACGCCCAAAGAGCCAGCAGGGAAAACTATGCCTTGTTGTAAAGCTCTTTGGGAACCGCTTGCGTAGCCCCACACACCTGGGGGCTGCAGGCTTTCCTGCTGCCCTCAGCCTCAAAACCACCCTTTCCCACTTGGCGCCACGCCAGGCAGAAAAATAGCCATATGTCTGGAGATTGGTCCCACGCCCAAAGAGCCAGCAGGGAAAATTATGCCTTGTTCTAAAGCTCTTTGGGAACCGCTTGCGTAGCCCCACACACCTGGGGGCTGCAGGCTTTCCTGCTGCCTTCAGCCTCAAAACCACTCTTTCCCACTTGCCGCATCGCCAGGCACAAAAATGGCCATATGTCTGGAGATTGGTCCCACGCCCAAAGAGCCAGCAGGGAGAACTATGCCTTGTTCTAAAGCTCTTTGGGAACCGCTTGCGTAGCCCCACACACCTGGGGGGCTGCAGGCTTTCCTGCTGCCTTCAGCCTCAAAACCATCCTTTCCCACTTGGCGCCGCGCCAGGCACAAAAATGGCCATAGGTCTGGAGATTAGTCCCACGACCAAACAGCCAGCAGGGAAAAATATGCCTTGTTCTAAAGCTCTTTGTGAACCTCTTGCGTAGCCCCACAGACCTGGGGGCTGCAGGCTTTCCTGCTGCCTTCAGCCTCAAAACCACCCTTTCCCACTTGGCACCACGCCAGCCACAAAAATGGCCATATGTCTGGAGATTGGTCCCACGCCCAAAGAGCCAGCAGGGAAAACTATGCCTTGTTCTAAAGCTCTTTGGGAACCGCTTGCGTAGCCCCACAGACCTGGGGGCTGCAGGCTTTCCTGCTGCCTTCAGCCTCAAAACCACCCTTTCCCACTTGGCGCCGCGCCAGGCACAAAAATGGACAAATGTCTGGAGATTGGTCCCATGCCCAAAGAACCAGCAGGGAAAACTATGCCTTGTTCTAAAGCTCTTTGCGAACCGCTTCCGTAGACCCAGACACCTGGGGGCTGCAGGCTTTCCTGCTGCCCTCAGCCTCAAAACCACCCTTTCCCACTTGGCGCCGCGCCAGGCAGAAAAATAGCCATATGTCTGGAGATTGGTCCCACGCCCAAAGAGCCAGCAGGGAAAATTATGCCTTGTTCTAAAGCTCTTTGGGAACCGCTTGCATAGCCCCACACACCTGGGGGCTGCAGGCTTTCCTGCTGCCTTCAGCCTCAAAACCACCCTTTCCCACTTGCCGCATCGCCAGGCACAAAAATGGCCATATGTCTGGAGATTGGTCCCACGCCCAAAGGGCCAGCAGGGAAAACTATGCCTTGTTCTAAAGCTCTTTGGGAACCGCTTGCGTAGCCCCACACACCTGGGGGCTGCAGGCTTTCCTGCTGCCTTCAGCCTCAAAACCACCCTTTCCCACTTGGTGCCGCGCCAGGCACAAAAATGGCCATAGGTCTGGAGATTAGTCCCACGACCAAACAGCCAGCAGGGAAAAATATGCCTTGTTCTAAAGCTCTTCGGGAACCGCTTGCGTAGCCCCACACACCTGGGGGCTGCAGGCTTTCCTGCTGCCTTCAGCCTCAAAACCACCCTTTCCCACTTGCCGCATCGCCAGGCACAAAAATGGCCATATCTCTGGAGATTGGTCCCACGCCCAAAGAGCCAGCAGGGAGAACTATGCCTTGTTCTAAAGCTCTTTGGGAACCGCTTGCGTAGCCCCACACACCTGGGGGCTGCAGGCTTTCCTGCTGCCTTCAGCCTCAAAACCACCCTTTCCCACTTGGCGCCTCGCCAGTCACAAAAATGGCCATATCTCTGGAGATTGGTCCCACGCCCAAACAGCCAGCAGGGAAAAATACGCCTTGTTCTAAAGCTCTTTGGGAACCGCTTGCGTAGCCCCACACACCTGGGGGCTGCAGGCTTTCCTGCTGCCTTCAGCCTCAAAACCACCCTTTCCCACTTGGCGCCGCGCCAGGCACAAAAATGGCCATATCTCTGGAGATTGGTCCCACGCCCAAAGAGCCAGCAGGGAAAATTACGCCTTGTTGTAAAGCTCTTTGGGAACCGCTTGCGTAGCCCCACACACCTGGGGGCTGCAGGCTTTCCTGCTGCCTTCAGCCTCAAAACCACCCTTTCCCACTTGCCGCATCACCAGGCACAAAAATGGCCATAGGTCTGGAGATTAGTCCCACGACCAAACAGCCAGCAGGGAAAAATATGCCTTGTTCTAAAGCTCTTTGGGAACCGCTTGCGTAGCCCCACACACCTGGGGGCTGCAGGCTTTCCTGCTGCCTTCAGCCTCAAAACCACCCTTTCCCACTTGCCGCATCGCCAGGCACAAAAATGGCCATATGTCTGGAGATTGGTCCCACGCCCAAAGAGCCAGCAGGGAAAACTATGCCTTGTTGTAAAGCTCTTTGGGAACCGCTTGCGTAGCCCCACACACCTGGGGGCTGCAGGCTTTCCTGCTGCCCTCAGCCTCAAAACCACCCTTTCCCACTTGGCGCCGCGCCAGGCAGAAAAATAGCCATATGTCTGGAGATTGGTCCCACGCCCAAACAGCCAGCAGGAAAATTATGCCTTGTTGTAAAGCTGTTTGGGAACCGCTTGCGTAGCCCCAACACACCTGGGGGCTGCAGGCTTTCCTGCTGCCTTCAGCCTCAAAACCACTCTTTCCCACTTGCCGCATCGCCAGGCACAAAAATGGCCATATCTCTGGAGATTGGTCCCACGCCCAAAGGGCCAGCAGGGAAAAATATGCCTTGTTCTAAAGCTCTTTGGGAACCGCTTGCGTAGCCCCACACACCTGGGGGCTGCAGGCTTTCCTGCTGCCTTCAGCCTCAAAACCACCCTTTCCCACTTGGCGCCGCGCCAGGCACCAAAATGGCCATAGGTCTGGAGATTAGTCCCACGACCAAACAGCCAGCAGGGAAAAATATGCCTTGTTCTAAAGCTCTTTGGGAACCGCTTGCGTAGCCCCACACACCTGGGGGCTGCAGGCTTTCCTGCTGCCTTCAGCCTCAAAACCACCCTTTCCCACTTGGCGCCGCGCCAGGCACAAAAATGGCCATATGTCTGCAGATTGGTCCCACGCCCAAAGGGCCAACAGGGGAAAACTATGCCTTGTTCTCAAGCTCTTTGGGAACCGCTTGCGTAGCCCCACACACCTGGGGGCTGCAGGCTTTCCTGCTGCCTTCAGCCTCAAAACCACCCTTTCCCACTTGGCACCACGCCAGGCACAAAAATGGCCATCTGTCTGGAGGTTGGTCCCAGGCCCAAAGAGCCAGCAGGGAAAACTATGCCTTGTTTCTAAAGCTCTTTGGGAACCGCTTGCGTAGCCCCACACACCTGGGGGCTGCAGGCTTTCCTGCTGCCTTCAGCCTCAAAACCACCCTTTCCCACTTGGCGCCTCGCCAGGCACAAAAATGGCCATATCTCTGGAGATTGGTCCCACGCCCAAACAGAGAGCAGGGAAAAATACGCCTTGTTCTAAAGCTCTTTGGGAACCGCTTGCGTAGCCCCACACACCTGGGGGCTGCAGGCTTTCCTGCTGCCTTCAGCCTCAAAACCACCCTTTCCCACTTGGCGCCGCGCCAGGCACAAAAATGGCCATATCTCTGGAGATTAGTCCAACGCCCAAAGAGCCAGCAGGGAAAATTACGCCTTGTTGTAAAGCTCTTTGGGAACCGCTTGCGTAGCCCCACACACCTGGGGGCTGCAGGCTTTCCTGCTGCCTTCAGCCTCAAAACCACCCTTTCCCACTTGCCGCATCGCCAGGCACAAAAATGGCCATAGGTCTGGAGATTAGTCCCTCACGACCAAACAGCCAGCAGGGAAAAATATGCCTTGTTCTAAAGCTCTTTGGGAACCGCTTGCGTAGCCCCACACACCTGGGGGGCTGCAGGCTTTCCTGCTGCCTTCAGCCTCAAAACCACCCTTTCCCACTTGCCGCATCGCCAGGCACAAAAATGGCCATATGTCTGGAGATTGGTCCCACGCCCAAAGAGCCAGCAGGGAGAAACTATGCCTTGTTGTAAAGCTCTTTGGGAACCGCTTGCGTAGCCCCACACACCTGGGGGCTGCAGGCTTTCCTGCTGCCTTCAGCCTCAAAACCACCCTTTCCCACTTGGCGCCGCGCCAGGCACAAAAATGGCCATAGGTCTGGAGATTAGTCCCACGACCAAACAGCCAGCAGGGAAAAATATGCCTTGTTCTAAAGCTCTTTGGGAACCGCTTGCGTAGCCCCACACACCTGGGGGCTGCAGGCTTTCCTGCTGCCTTCAGCCTCAAAACCACCCTTTCCCACTTGCCGCATCGCCAGGCACAAAAATGGCCATATGTCTGGAGATTGGTCCCACGCCCAAAGAGCCAGCAGGGAAAACTATGCCTTGTTCTAAAGCTCTTTGGGAACCGCTTGCGTAGCCCCACACACCTGGGGGCTGCAGGCTTTCCTGCTGCCTTCAGCCTCAAAACCAACCTTTCCCACTTGGCGCCGCGCCAGGCACAAAAATGGCCATAGGTCTGGAGATTAGTCCCACGCCCAAAGAGCCAGCAGGGAAAATTATGCCTTGTTCTAAAGCTCTTTGGGAACCTCTTGCGTAGCCCCACACACCTGGGGGCTGCAGGCTTTCCTGCTGCCTTCAGCCTCAAAACCACCCTTTCCCACTTGGCGCCACGCCAGCCACAAAAATGGCCATATGTCTGGAGATTGGTCCCACGCCCAAAGAGCCAGCAGGGAAAACTATGCCTTGTTCTAAAGCTCTTTGGGAACCGCTTGCGTAGCCCCACACACCTGGGGGGCTGCAGGCTTTCCTGCTGCCTTCAGCCTCAAAACCACCCTTTCCCACTTGGCGCCGCGCCAGGCACAAAAATGGACAAATGTCTGGAGATTGGTCCCATGCCCAAAGAACCAGCAGGGAAAACTATGCCTTGTTCTAAAGCTCTTTGCGAACCGCTTCCGTAGACCCCAGACACCTGGGGGCTGCAGGCTTTCCTGCTGCCCTCAGCCTCAAAACCACCCTTTCCCACTTGGCGCCGCGCCAGGCAGAAAAATAGCCATATGTCTGGAGATTGGTCCCACGCCCAAAGAGCCAGCAGGGAAAATTATGCCTTGTTGTAAAGCTCTTTGGGAACCGCTTGCGTAGCCCCACACACCTGGGGGCTGCAGGCTTTCCTGCTGCCTTCAGCCTCAAAACCACCCTTTCCCACTTGGCGCCGCGCCAGGCACAAAAATGGCCTTATCTGTGGAGATTGGTCCCATGCACAAAGAGCCAGCAGGGAAAACTATGCCTTGTTCTCAAGCTCTTTGGGAACCGCTTGCGTAGCCCCACAGACCTGGGGGCTGCAGGCTTTCCTGCTGCCTTCAGCCTCAAAACCACTCTTTCCCACTTGCCGCATCGCCAGGCACAAAAATGGCCATATGTCTGGAGATTGGTCCCACGCCCAAAGGGCCAGCAGGGAAAACTATGCCTTGTTCTAAAGCTCTTTGGGAACCGCTTGCGTAGCCCCACACACCTGGGGGCTGCAGGCTTTCCTGCTGCCTTCAGCCTCAAAACCACCCTTTCCCACTTGGTGCCGCGCCAGGCACAAAAATGGCCATAGGTCTGGAGATTAGTCCCACGACCAAACAGCCAGCAGGAAAAACTATGCCTTGTTCTCAAGCTCTTTGGGAACCGCTTGCGTAGCCCCACACACCTGGGGGCTGCAGGCTTTCCTGCTGCCTTCAGCCTCAAAACCACCCTTTCCCACTTGCCGCATCGCCAGGCACAAAAATGGCCATATGTCTGGAGATTGGTCCCACGCCCAAAGAGCCAGCAGGGAGAACTATGCCTTGTTCTAAAGCTCTTTGGGAACCGCTTGCGTAGCCCCACACACCTGGGGGCTGCAGGCTTTCCTGCTGCCTTCAGCCTCAAAACCACCCTTTCCCACTTGGCGCCACGCCAGGCACCAAAATGGCCATATGTCTGGAGATTGGTCCCACGCCCAAAGAGCCAGCAGGGAAAAATACGCCTTGTTCTAAAGCTCTTTGGGAACCGCTTGCGTAGCCCCACACACCTGGGGGCTGCAGGCTTTCCTGCTGCCTTCAGCCTCAAAACCACCCTTTCCCTCTTGCCGCATAGCCAGGCACCAAAATGGCCATATGTCTGGAGATTGGTCCCACGCCCAAAGAGCCAGCAGGGAAAAATACGCCTTGTTCTAAAGCTCTTTGGGAACCGCTTGCGTAGACCCAGACACCTGGGGGCTGCAGGCTTTCCTGCTGCCTTCAGCCTCAAAACCACCCTTTCCCACTTGCCGCATCGCCAGGCACAAAAATGGCCATATGTCTGGAGGTTGGTCCCACGCCCAAAGAGCCAGCAGGGAAAATTATGCGTTGTTCTAAAGCTCTTTGGGAACCGCTTGCGTAGCCCCACACACCTGGGGGCTGCAGGCTTTCCTGCTGCCTTCAGCCTCAAAACACCCATTCCCACTTGCCGCATACCCAGGCACAAAAATGGCCATATGTCTGGAGATTGGTCCCACGCCCAAACAGCCAGCAGGGAAAAATATGCCTTGTTGTAAAGCTCTTTGGGAACCGCTTGCGTAGCCCCACACACCTGGGGGCTGCAGGCTTTCCTGCTGCCTTCAGCCTCAAAACCACCCTTTCCCACTTGGTGCCGCGCCAGGCCCAAAAATGGCCATCTGTCTGGAGACTGGTCCCACGCCCAAAGAGCCAGCAGGGAAAACTATGCCTTGTTCTAAAGCTCTTTGGGAACCGCTTGCGTAGCCCCACAGACCTGGGGGCTGCAGGCTTTCCTGCTGCCTTCAGCCTCAAAACCACCCTTTCCCACTTGGGGCCGCGCCAGGCACAAAAATGGCCATATGTCTGGAGATTGGTCCCATGCCCAAAGAACCAGCAGGGAAAACTATGCCTTGTTCTAAAGCTCTTTGGGAACCGCTTGCGTAGACCCAGACACCTGGGGGCTGCAGGCTTTCCTGCTGCCCTCAGCCTCAAAACCACCCTTTCCCACTTGGCGCCGCGCCAGGCAGAAAAAATAGCCATATGTCTGGAGATTGGTCCCACGCCCAAAGAGCCAGCAGGGAAAACTATGCCTTGTTCTAAAGCTCTTTGGGAACCGCTTGCTTAGCCCCAAACACCTGGGGGCTGCAGGCTTTCCTGCTGCCTTCGGCCTCAAAACCACCCTTTCCCACTTGGCGCCTCGCCAGGCACAAAAATGGCCATCTGTCTGGAGATTGGTCCCACGCCCAAAGAGCCAGCAGGGAAAAATACGCCTTGTTCTAAAGCTCTTTGGGAATCGCTTGCGTAGCCCCACACACCTGGGGGCTGCAGGCTTTCCTGCTGCCTTCAGCCTCAAAACCACTCTTTCCCACTTGCCGCATCGCCAGGCCCAAAAATGGCCATATGTCTGGAGATTGGTCCCACGCCCAAACAGCCAGCAGGGAGAACTATGCCTTGTTCTAAAGCTCTTTGGGAACCGCTTGCGTAGCCCCACACACCTGGGGGCTGCAGGCTTTCCTGCTGCCTTCAGCCTCAAAACCACCCTTTCCCACTTGCCGCATCGCCAGGCACAACAATGGCCATATGTCTGGAGATTGGTCCCACGCCCAAAGAGCCAGCAGGGAGAACTATGCCTTGTTCTAAAGCTCTTTGGGAACCGCTTGCGTAGCCCCCACACACCTGGGGGCTGCAGGCTTTCCTGCTGCCTTCAGCCTCAAAACCACCCTTTCCCACTTGGTGCCGCGCCAGGCACAAAAATGGCCATAGGTCTGGAGATTGGTCCCACGCCCAAAGAGCCAGCAGGGAGAACTATGCCTTGTTCTAAAGCTCTTTGGGAACCGCTTGCGTAGCCCCACACACCTGGGGGCTGCAGGCTTTCCTGCTGCCTTCAGCCTCAAAACTAACCTTTCCCACTTGGCGCCACGCCAGGCACCAAAATGGCCATATCTCTGGAGATTGGTCCCACGCCCAAAGAGCCAGCAGGGAAAATTATGCCTTGTTCTAAAGCTCTTTGGGAACCGCTTGCGTAGCCCCACAGACCTGGGGGCTGCAGGCTTTCCTGCTGCCTTCAGCCTCAAAACCACCCTTTCCCACTTGCCGCATACCCAGGCACAAAAATGGCCATATGTCTGGAGATTGGTCCCATGCCCAAAGAGCCAGCAGGGAAAACTATGCCTTGTTCTAAAGCTCTTTGGGAACCGCTTGCGTAGCCCCACACACCTGGGGGCTGCAGGCTTTCCTGCTGCCTTCAGCCTCAAAACCACCCTTTCCCACTTGGCGCCACGCCAGGCACAAAAATGGACAAATGTCTGGAGATTGGTCCCACGCCCAAAGAGCCAGCAGGGAAAATTACGCCTTGTTGTAAAGCTCTTTGGGAACCGCTTGCGTAGCCCCACACACCTGGGGGCTGCAGGCTTTCCTGCTGCCTTCAGCCTCAAAACCACCCTTTCCCACTTGGCGCCGCGCCAGGCACAAAAATGGCCATAGGTCTGGAGATTAGTCCCACGCCCAAAGAGCCAGCAGGGAAAACTATGCCTTGTTCTAAAGCTCTTTGGGAACTGCTTGCGTAGCCCCACACACCTGGGGGCTGCAGGCTTTCCTGCTGCCTTCAGCCTCAAAACCACCCTTTCCCACTTGCCGCATCGCCAGGCACAAAAATGGCCATATGTCTGGAGATTGGTCCCACGCCCAAAGAGCCAGCAGGGAAAACTATGCCTTGTTGTAAAGCTCTTTGGGAACCGCTTGCGTAGCCCCCACACACCTGGGGGCTGCAGGCTTTCCTGCTGCCCTCAGCCTCAAAACCACCCTTTCCCACTTGGCGCCGCGCCAGGCAGAAAAAGAGCCATATGTCTGGAGATTGGTCCCACGCCCAAAGGGCCAGCATGGAAAACTATGCCTTGTTCTAAAGCTCTTTGGGAACCGCTTGCGTAGCCCCACACACCTGGGGGCTGCAGGCTTTCCTGCTGCCTTCAGCCTCAAAACCACCCTTTCCCACTTGGTGACGCGCCAGGCACAAAAATGGCCATAGGTCTGGAGATTGGTCCCACGCCCAAAGAGCCAGCAGGGAGAACTATGCCTTGTTCTAAAGCTCTTTGGGAACCGCTTGCGTAGCCCCACACACCTGGGGGCTGCAGGCTTTCCTGCTGCCTTCAGCCTCAAAACCACCCTTTCCCACTTGGCGCCACGCCAGGCACCAAAATGGCCATATCTCTGGAGATTGGTCCCACGCCCAAAGAGCCAGCAGGGAAAATTATGCCTTGTTCTAAAGCTCTTTGGGAACCGCTTGCGTAGCCCCACACACCTGGGGGCTGCAGGCTTTCCTGCTGCCTTCAGCCTCAAAACCACCCTTTCCCACTTGGCGCCACGCCAGGCACAAAAATGGCCATATGTCTGGAGATTGGTCCCATGCCCAAAGAGCCAGCAGGGAAAACTATGCCTTGTTCTAAAGCTCTTTGGGAACCGCTTGCGTAGCCCCACACACCTGGGGGCTGCAGGCTTTCCTGCTGCCTTCAGCCTCAAAACCACCCTTTCCCACTTGGCGCCACGCCAGGCACAAAAATGGACAAATGTCTGGAGATTGGTCCCACGCCCAAAGAGCCAGCAGGGAAAATTACGCCTTGTTGTAAAGCTCTTTGGGAACCGCTTGCGTAGCCCCACACACCTGGGGGCTGCAGGCTTTCCTGCTGCCTTCAGCCTCAAAACCACCCTTTCCCACTTGCCGCATCGCCAGGCACAAAAATGGCCATATGTCTGGAGATTGGTCCCACGCCCAAAGAGCCAGCAGGGAAAACTATGCCTTGTTCTCAAGCTCTTTGGGAACCGCTTGCGTAGCCCCACACACCTGGGGGCTGCAGGCTTTCCTGCTGCCTTCAGCCTCAAAACCACCCTTTCCCACTTGGCACCACGCCAGGCACCAAAATGGCCATATGTCTGGAGATTGGTCCCACGCCCAAAGAGCCAGCAGGGAAAACTATGCCTTGTTCTAAAGCTCTTTGGGAACCGCTTGCGTAGCCCCACACACCTGGGGGCTGCAGGCTTTCCTGCTGCCCTCAGCCTCAAAACCACCCTTTCCCACTTGGCGCCGCGCCAGGCAGAAAAAGAGCCATATGTCTGGAGATTGGTCCCACGCCCAAACAGCCAGCAGGGAAAATTATGCCTTGTTCTGAAGCTCTTTGGGAACCGCTTGCGTAGCCCCACACACCTGGGGGCTGCAGGCTTTCCTGCTGCCTTCAGCCTCAAAACCACTCTTTCCCACTTGCCGCATCGCCAGGCACAAAAATGGCCATATGTCTGGAGATTGGTCCCACGCCCAAAGGGCCAGCAGGGAAAACTATGCCTTGTTCTAAAGCTCTTTGGGAACCGCTTGCGTAGCCCCACACGCCTGGGGGCTGCAGGCTTTCCTGCTGCCTTCAGCCTCAAAACCACCCTTTCCCACTTGGCGCCGCGCCAGGCACAAAAATGGACAAATGTCTGGAGATTGGTCCCATGCCCAAAGAACCAGCAGGGAAAACTATGCCTTGTTGTAAAGCTCTTTGCGAACCGCTTCCGTAGACCCAGACACCTGGGGGCTGCAGGCTTTCCTGCTGCCCTCAGCCTCAAAACCACCCTTTCCCACTTGGCGCCGCGCCAGGCACAAAAATGGCCATATGTCTGGAGATTGGTCCCACGCCCAAAGAGCCAGCAGGGAGAACTATGCCTTGTTCTAAAGCTCTTTGGGAACCGCTTGCGTAGCCCCACACACCTGGGGGCTGCAGGCTTTCCTGCTGCCTTCAGCCTCAAAACCACCCTTTCCCACTTGCCGCATCGCCAGGCACAAAAATGGCCATATGTCTGGAGATTGGTCCCACGCCCAAAGAGCCAGCAGGGAGAACTATGCCTTGTTCTAAAGCTCTTTGGGAACCGCTTGCGTAGCCCCACACACCTGGGGGCTGCAGGCTTTCCTGCTGCCTTCAGCCTCAAAACCACCCTTTCCCACTTGGCACCACGCCAGGCACAAAAATGGCCATATCTCTGGAGATTGGTCCCACGCCCAAAGAGCCAGCAGGGAAAACTATGCCTTGTTGTAAAGCTCTTTGGGAACCGCTTGCGTAGCCCCACACACCTGGGGGCTGCAGGCTTTCCTGCTGCCCTCAGCCTCAAAACCACCCTTTCCCACTTGCCGCATCGCCAGGCACAACAATGGCCATATGTCTGGAGATTGGTCCCACGCCCAAAGAGCCAGCAGGGAGAACTATGCCTTGTTCTAAAGCTCTTTGGGAACCGCTTGCGTAGCCCCACACACCTGGGGGCTGCAGGCTTTCCTGCTGCCTTCAGCCTCAAAACCACCCTTTCCCACTTGGTGCCGCGCCAGGCACAAAAATGGCCATAGGTCTGGAGATTGGTCCCACGCCCAAAGAGCCAGCAGGGAGAACTATGCCTTGTTCTAAAGCTCTTTGGGAACCGCTTGCGTAGCCCCACACACCTGGGGGCTGCAGGCTTTCCTGCTGCCTTCAGCCTCAAAACTAACCTTTCCCACTTGGCGCCACGCCAGGCACCAAAATGGCCATATCTCTGGAGATTGGTCCCACGCCCAAAGAGCCAGCAGGGAAAATTATGCCTTGTTCTAAAGCTCTTTGGGAACCGCTTGCGTAGCCCCACAGACCTGGGGGCTGCAGGCTTTCCTGCTGCCTTCAGCCTCAAAACCACCCTTTCCCACTTGCCGCATACCCAGGCACAAAAATGGCCATATGTCTGGAGATTGGTCCCATGCCCAAAGAGCCAGCAGGGAAAACTATGCCTTGTTCTAAAGCTCTTTGGGAACCGCTTGCGTAGCCCCACACACCTGGGGGCTGCAGGCTTTCCTGCTGCCTTCAGCCTCAAAACCACCCTTTCCCACTTGGCGCCACGCCAGGCACAAAAATGGACAAATGTCTGGAGATTGGTCCCACGCCCAAAGAGCCAGCAGGGAAAATTACGCCTTGTTGTAAAGCTCTTTGGGAACCGCTTGCGTAGCCCCACACACCTGGGGGCTGCAGGCTTTCCTGCTGCCTTCAGCCTCAAAACCACCCTTTCCCACTTGGCGCCGCGCCAGGCACAAAAATGGCCATAGGTCTGGAGATTAGTCCCACGCCCAAAGAGCCAGCAGGGAAAACTATGCCTTGTTCTAAAGCTCTTTGGGAACTGCTTGCGTAGCCCCACACACCTGGGGGCTGCAGGCTTTCCTGCTGCCTTCAGCCTCAAAACCACCCTTTCCCACTTGCCGCATCGCCAGGCACAAAAATGGCCATATGTCTGGAGATTGGTCCCACGCCCAAAGAGCCAGCAGGGAAAACTATGCCTTGTTGTAAAGCTCTTTGGGAACCGCTTGCGTAGCCCCACACACCTGGGGGCTGCAGGCTTTCCTGCTGCCCTCAGCCTCAAAACCACCCTTTCCCACTTGGCGCCGCGCCAGGCAGAAAAAGAGCCATATGTCTGGAGATTGGTCCCACGCCCAAAGGGCCAGCATGGAAAACTATGCCTTGTTCTAAAGCTCTTTGGGAACCGCTTGCGTAGCCCCACACACCTGGGGGCTGCAGGCTTTCCTGCTGCCTTCAGCCTCAAAACCACCCTTTCCCACTTGGTGCCGCGCCAGGCACAAAAATGGCCATAGGTCTGGAGATTGGTCCCACGCCCAAAGAGCCAGCAGGGAGAACTATGCCTTGTTCTAAAGCTCTTTGGGAACCGCTTGCGTAGCCCCACACACCTGGGGGCTGCAGGCTTTCCTGCTGCCTTCAGCCTCAAAACCACCCTTTCCCACTTGGCGCCACGCCAGGCACCAAAATGGCCATATCTCTGGAGATTGGTCCCACGCCCAAAGAGCCAGCAGGGAAAATTATGCCTTGTTCTAAAGCTCTTTGGGAACCGCTTGCGTAGCCCCACACACCTGGGGGCTGCAGGCTTTCCTGCTGCCTTCAGCCTCAAAACCACCCTTTCCCACTTGGCGCCACGCCAGGCACAAAAATGGCCATATGTCTGGAGATTGGTCCCATGCCCAAAGAGCCAGCAGGGAAAACTATGCCTTGTTCTAAAGCTCTTTGGGAACCGCTTGCGTAGCCCCACACACCTGGGGGCTGCAGGCTTTCCTGCTGCCTTCAGCCTCAAAACCACCCTTTCCCACTTGGCGCCACGCCAGGCACAAAAATGGACAAATGTCTGGAGATTGGTCCCACGCCCAAAGAGCCAGCAGGGAAAATTACGCCTTGTTGTAAAGCTCTTTGGGAACCGCTTGCGTAGCCCCACACACCTGGGGGCTGCAGGCTTTCCTGCTGCCTTCAGCCTCAAAACCACCCTTTCCCACTTGCCGCATCGCCAGGCACAAAAATGGCCATATGTCTGGAGATTGGTCCCACGCCCAAAGAGCCAGCAGGGAAAACTATGCCTTGTTCTCAAGCTCTTTGGGAACCGCTTGCGTAGCCCCACACACCTGGGGGCTGCAGGCTTTCCTGCTGCCTTCAGCCTCAAAACCACCCTTTCCCACTTGGCACCACGCCAGGCACCAAAATGGCCATATGTCTGGAGATTGGTCCCACGCCCAAAGAGCCAGCAGGGAAAACTATGCCTTGTTCTAAAGCTCTTTGGGAACCGCTTGCGTAGCCCCACACACCTGGGGGCTGCAGGCTTTCCTGCTGCCCTCAGCCTCAAAACCACCCTTTCCCACTTGGCGCCGCGCCAGGCAGAAAAAGAGCCATATGTCTGGAGATTGGTCCCACGCCCAAACAGCCAGCAGGGAAAATTATGCCTTGTTCTGAAGCTCTTTGGGAACCGCTTGCGTAGCCCCACACACCTGGGGGCTGCAGGCTTTCCTGCTGCCTTCAGCCTCAAAACCACTCTTTCCCACTTGCCGCATCGCCAGGCACAAAAATGGCCATATGTCTGGAGATTGGTCCCACGCCCAAAGGGCCAGCAGGGAAAACTATGCCTTGTTCTAAAGCTCTTTGGGAACCGCTTGCGTAGCCCCACACACCTGGGGGCTGCAGGCTTTCCTGCTGCCTTCAGCCTCAAAACCACCCTTTCCCACTTGGCGCCGCGCCAGGCACAAAAATGGACAAATGTCTGGAGATTGGTCCCATGCCCAAAGAACCAGCAGGGAAAACTATGCCTTGTTGTAAAGCTCTTTGCGAACCGCTTCCGTAGACCCAGACACCTGGGGGCTGCAGGCTTTCCTGCTGCCCTCAGCCTCAAAACCACCCTTTCCCACTTGGCGCCGCGCCAGGCACAAAAATGGCCATATGTCTGGAGATTGGTCCCACGCCCAAAGAGCCAGCAGGGAGAACTATGCCTTGTTCTAAAGCTCTTTGGGAACCGCTTGCGTAGCCCCACACACCTGGGGGCTGCAGGCTTTCCTGCTGCCTTCAGCCTCAAAACCACCCTTTCCCACTTGCCGCATCGCCAGGCACAAAAATGGCCATATGTCTGGAGATTGGTCCCACGCCCAAAGAGCCAGCAGGGAGAACTATGCCTTGTTCTAAAGCTCTTTGGGAACCGCTTGCGTAGCCCCACACACCTGGGGGCTGCAGGCTTTCCTGCTGCCTTCAGCCTCAAAACCACCCTTTCCCACTTGGCACCACGCCAGGCACAAAAATGGCCATATCTCTGGAGATTGGTCCCACGCCCAAAGAGCCAGCAGGGAAAACTATGCCTTGTTGTAAAGCTCTTTGGGAACCGCTTGCGTAGCCCCACACACCTGGGGGCTGCAGGCTTTCCTGCTGCCCTCAGCCTCAAAACCACCCTTTCCCACTTGGCGCCGCGCCAGGCAGAAAAATAGCCATCTGTCTGGAGATTGGTCCCACGCCCAAAGAGCCAGCAGGGAAAATTATGCCTTGTTCTAAAGCTCTTTGGGAACCGCTTGCGTAGCCCCACAGACCTGGGGGCTGCAGGCTTTCCTGCTGCCTTCAGCCTCAAAACCACTCTTTCCCACTTGCCGCATCGCCAGGCACAAAAATGGCCATATGTCTGGAGATTGGTCCCACGCCCAAAGGGCCAGCAGGGAAAACTATGCCTTGTTCTAAAGCTCTTTGGGAACCGCTTGCGTAGCCCCACACACCTGGGGGCTGCAGGCTTTCCTGCTGCCTTCAGCCTCAAAACCACCCTTTCCCACTTGGCGCCGCGCCAGGCACAAAAATGGCCATAGGTCTGGAGATTAGTCCCACGACCAAACAGCCAGCAGGGAAAAATATGCCTTGTTCTAAAGCTCTTTGGGAACCGCTTGCGTAGCCCCACACACCTGGGGGCTGCAGGCTTTCCTGCTGCCTTCAGCCTCAAAACCACCCTTTCCCACTTGCCGTATCGCCAGGCACAAAAATGGCCATATGTCTGGAGATTGGTCCCACGCCCAAAGAGCCAGCAGGGAGAACTATGCCTTGTTCTAAAGCTCTTTGGGAACCGCTTGCTTAGCCCCACACACCTGGGGGCTGCAGGCTTTCCTGCTGCCTTCAGCCTCAAAACCATCCTTTCCCACTTGGCGCCGCGCCAGGCACAAAAATGGCCATAGGTCTGGAGATTAGTCCCACGACCAAACAGCCAGCAGGGAAAAATATGCCTTGTTCTAAAGCTCTTTGGGAACCTCTTGCGTAGCCCCACACACCTGGGGGCTGCAGGCTTTCCTGCTGCCTTCAGCCTCAAAACCACCCTTTCCCACTTGGCACCACGCCAGGCACAAAAATGGCCATATGTCTGGAGATTGGTCCCACGCCCAAAGAGCCAGCAGGGAAAACTATGCCTTGTTCTAAAGCTCTTTGGGAACCGCTTGCGTAGCCCCACACACCTGGGGGCTGCAGGCTTTCCTGCTGCCTTCAGCCTCAAAACCACTCTTTCCCACTTGGCGCCGCGCCAGGCACAAAAATGGCCATATGTCTGGAGATTGGTCCCACGCCCAAAGAGCCAGCAGGGAGAACTATGCCTTGTTCTAAAGCTCTTTGGGAACCGCTTGCGTAGCCCCACACACCTGGGGGCTGCAGGCTTTCCTGCTGCCTTCAGCCTCAAAACCACCCTTTCCCACTTGCCGCATCGCCAGGCACAAAAATGGCCATATGTCTGGAGATTGGTCCCACGCCCAAAGAGCCAGCAGGGAGAACTATGCCTTGTTCTAAAGCTCTTTGGGAACCGCTTGCGTAGCCCCACACACCTGGGGGCTGCAGGCTTTCCTGCTGCCTTCAGCCTCAAAACCACCCTTTCCCACTTGGCGCCGCGCCAGGCACAAAAATGGCCATAGGTCTGGAGATTAGTCCCACGACCAAACAGCCAGCAGGGAAAAATATGCCTTGTTCTAAAGCTCTTTGGGAACCGCTTGCGTAGCCCCACACACCTGGGGGCTGCAGGCTTTCCTGCTGCCTTCAGCCTCAAAACCACCCTTTCCCACTTGCCGCATCGCCAGGCACAAAAATGGCCATATGTCTGGAGATTGGTCCCACGCCCAAAGAGCCAGCAGGGAGAACTATGCCTTGTTCTAAAGCTCTTTGGGAACCGCTTGCGTAGCCCCACACACCTGGGGGCTGCAGGCTTTCCTGCTGCCTTCAGCCTCAAAACCACCCTTTCCCACTTGGCACCACGCCAGGCACCAAAATGGCCATATGTCTGGAGATTGGTCCCACGCCCAAAGAGCCAGCAGGGAAAACTATGCCTTGTTCTAAAGCTCTTTGGGAACCGCTTGCGTAGCCCCACACACCTGGGGGCTGCAGGCTTTCCTGCTGCCCTCAGCCTCAAAACCACCCTTTCCCACTTGGCGTCACGCCAGGCAGAAAAATAGCCATATGTCTGGAGATTGGTCCCACGCCCAAAGAGCCAGCAGGGAAAATTATGCCTTGTTGTAAAGCTCTTTGGGAACCGCTTGCGTAGCCCCACACACCTGGGGGCTGCAGGCTTTCCTGCTGCCTTCAGCCTCAAAACCACTCTTTCCCACTTGCCGCATCGCCAGGCACAAAAATGGCCATATGTCTGGAGATTGGTCCCACGCCCAAAGGGCCAGCAGGGAAAACTATGCCTTGTTCTAAAGCTCTTTGGGAACCGCTTGCGTAGCCCCACACACCTGGGGGCTGCAGGCTTTCCTGCTGCCTTCAGCCTCAAAACCACCCTTTCCCACTTGGCGCCGCGCCAGGCACAAAAATGGCCATAGGTCTGGAGATTAGTCCCACGACCAAACAGCCAGCAGGGAAAAATATGCCTTGTTCTAAAGCTCTTTGGGAACCGCTTGCGTAGCCCCACACACCTGGGGGCTGCAGGCTTTCCTGCTGCCTTCAGCCTCAAAACCACCCTTTCCCACTTGGCGCCACGCCAGGCACAAAAATGGCCATATGTCTGGAGATTGGTCCCACGCCCAAAGAGCCAGCAGGGAGAACTATGCCTTGTTCTAAAGCTCTTTGGGAACCGCTTGCTTAGCCCCACACACCTGGGGGCTGCAGGCTTTCCTGCTGCCTTCAGCCTCAAAACCATCCTTTCCCACTTGGCGCCGCGCCAGGCACAAAAATGGCCATAGGTCTGGAGATTAGTCCCACGACCAAACAGCCAGCAGGGAAAACTATGCCTTGTTCTAAAGCTCTTTGGGAACCTCTTGCGTAGCCCCACACACCTGGGGGCTGCAGGCTTTCCTGCTGCCTTCAGCCTCAAAACCACCCTTTCCCACTTGGCACCACGCCAGGCACAAAAATGGCCATATGTCTGGAGATTGGTCCCACGCCCAAAGAGCCAGCAGGGAAAACTATGCCTTGTTCTAAAGCTCTTTGGGAACCGCTTGCGTAGCCCCACACACCTGGGGGCTGCAGGCTTTCCTGCTGCCTTCAGCCTCAAAACCACTCTTTCCCACTTGGCGCCGCGCCAGGCACAAAAATGGCCATATGTCTGGAGATTGGTCCCACGCCCAAAGAGCCAGCAGGGAAAAATACGCCTTGTTCTAAAGCTCTTTGGGAACCGCTTGCGTAGCCCCACACACCTGGGGGCTGCAGGCTTTCCTGCTGCCTTCAGCCTCAAAACCACCCTTTCCCACTTGCCGCATACCCAGGCACAAAAATGGCCATATGTCTGGAGATTGGTCCCACGCCCAAAGAGCCAGCAGGGAAAACTATGCCTTGTTCTAAAGCTCTTTGGGAACCGCTTGCGTAGCCCCACACACCTGGGGGCTGCAGGCTTTCCTGCTGCCTTCAGCCTCAAAACCACCCTTTCCCACTTGGCGCCACGCCAGGCACAAAAATGGCCATATGTCTGGAGATTGGTCCCACGCCCAAAGAGCCAGCAGGGAAAATTACGCCTTGTTGTAAAGCTCTTTGGGAACCGCTTGCGTAGCCCCACACACCTGGGGGCTGCAGGCTTTCCTGCTGCCTTCAGCCTCAAAACCACCCTTTCCCACTTGCCGCATCGCCAGGCACAAAAATGGCCATATGTCTGGAGATTGGTCCCACGCCCAAAGGGCCAGCAGGGAGAACTATGCCTTGTTCTAAAGCTCTTTGGGAACCGCTTGCGTAGCCCCACACACCTGGGGGCTGCAGGCTTTCCTGCTGCCTTCAGCCTCAAAACCACCCTTTCCCACTTGGCGCCGAGCCAGACACAAAAATGGCCTTATCTCTGGAGATTGGTCCCACGCCCAAAGAGCCAGCAGGGAAAACTATGCCTTGTTGTAAAGCTCTTTGGGAACCGCTTGCGTAGCCCCACACACCTGGGGGCTGCAGGCTTTCCTGCTGCCCTCAGCCTCAAAACCACCCTTTCCCACTTGGCGCCACGCCAGGCAGAAAAAGAGCCATATGTCTGGAGATTGGTCCCACGCCCAAAGAGCCAGCAGGGAAAATTATGCCTTGTTCTAAAGCTCTTTGGGAACCGCTTGCGTAGCCCCACACACCTGGGGGCTGCAGGCTTTCCTGCTGCCTTCAGCCTCAAAACCACTCTTTTCCACTTGCCGCATCGCCAGGCACAAAAATGGCCATATGTCTGGAGATTGGTCCCACGCCCAAAGGGCCAGCAGGGAAAAATATGCCTTGTTCTAAAGCTCTTTGGGAACCGCTTGCATAGCCCCACACACCTGGGGGCTGCAGGCTTTCCTGCTGCCTTCAGCCTCAAAACCACCCTTTCCCACTAGGCGCCGCGCCAGGCACAAAAATGGCCATATGTCTGGAGATTGGTCCCACGCCCAAAGAGCCAGCAGGGAGAACTATGCCTTGTTTAAAGCTCTTTGGGAACCGCTTGCGTAGCCCCACACACCTGGGGGCTGCAGGCTTTCCTGCTGCCTTCAGCCTCAAAACCACCCTTTCCCACTTGGCACCACGCCAGGCACAAAAATGGACAAATGTCTGGAGATTGGTCCCACGCCCAAAGAGCCAGCAGGGAAAATTACGCCTTGTTGTAAAGCTCTTTGGGAACCGCTTGCGTAGCCCCACACACCTGGGGGCTGCAGGCTTTCCTGCTGCCTTCAGCCTCAAAACCACCCTTTCCCACTTGGCGCCGCGCCAGGCACAAAAATGGCCATAGGTCTGGAGATTAGTCCCACGACCAAACAGCCAGCAGGGAAAAATATGCCTTGTTCTAAAGCTCTTTGGGAACCGCTTGCGTAGCCCCACACACCTGGGGGCTGCAGGCTTTCCTGCTGCCTTCAGCCTCAAAACCACCCTTTCCCACTTGCCGCATCGCCAGGCACAAAAATGGCCATATGTCTGGAGATTGGTCCCACGCCCAAAGAGCCAGCAGGGAGAACTATGCCTTGTTCTAAAGCTCTTTGGGAACCGCTTGCGTAGCCCCACACACCTGGGGGCTGCAGGCTTTCCTGCTGCCTTCAGCCTCAAAACCACCCTTTCCCACTTGGCACCACGCCAGGCACAAAAATGGCCATATGTCTGGAGATTGGTCCCACGCCCAAAGAGCCAGCAGGGAAAACTATGCCTTGTTCTAAAGCTCTTTGGGAACCGCTTGCGTAGCCCCACACACCTGGGGGCTGCAGGCTTTCCTGCTGCCCTCAGCCTCAAAACCACCCTTTCCCACTTGGCGCCACGCCAGGCAGAAAAATAGCCATATGTCTGGAGATTGGTCCCACGCCCAAAGAGCCAGCAGGGAAAATTATGCCTTGTTCTAAAGCTCTTTGGGAACCGCTTGCGTAGCCCCACACACCTGGGGGCTGCAGGCTTTCCTGCTGCCTTCAGCCTCAAAACCACTCTTTCCCACTTGCCACTTCGCCAGGCACAAAAATGGCCATATGTCTGGAGATTGGTGCCACGCCCAAAGGGCCAGCAGGGAAAACTATGCCTTGTTCTAAAGCTCTTTGGGAACCGCTTGCGTAGCCCCACACACCTGGGGGCTGCAGGCTTTCCTGCTGCCTTCAGCCTCAAAACCACCCTTTCCCACTTGGCGCCGCGCCAGGCCCAAAAATGGCCATAGGTCTGGAGATTAGTCCCACGACCAAACAGCCAGCAGGGAAAAATATGCCTTGTTCTAAAGCTCTTTGGGAATCGCTTGCGTAGCCCCACACACCTGGGGGCTGCAGGCTTTCCTGCTGCCTTCAGCCTCAAAACCACCCTTTCCCACTTGCCGCATCGCCAGGCACAAAAATGGCCATATGTCTGGAGATTGGTCCCACGCCCAAAGAGCCAGCAGGGAGAACTATGCCTTGTTCTAAAGCTCTTTGGGAACCGCTTGCGTAGCCCCACACACCTGGGGGCTGCAGGCTTTCCTGCTGCCTTCAGCCTCAAAACCACCCTTTCCCACTTGGCGCCGCGCCAGGCACAAAAATGGACAAATGTCTGGAGATTGGTCCCATGCCCAAAGAACCAGCAGGGAAAACTATGCCTTGTTCTAAAGCTCTTTGCGAACCGCTTCCGTAGACCCAGACACCTGGGGGCTGCAGGCTTTCCTGCTGCCCTCAGCCTCAAAACCACCCTTTCCCACTTGGCGCCGCGCCAGGCAGAAAAATAGCCATATGTCTGGAGATTGGTCCCACGCCCAAAGAGCCAGCAGGGAAAATTATGCCTTGTTCTAAAGCTCTTTGGGAACCGCTTGCATAGCCCCACACACCTGGGGGCTGCAGGCTTTCCTGCTGCCTTCAGCCTCAAAACCACCCTTTCCCACTTGCCGCATCGCCAGGCACAAAAATGGCCATATGTCTGGAGATTGGTCCCACGCCCAAAGGGCCAGCAGGGAAAACTATGCCTTGTTCTAAAGCTCTTTGGGAACCGCTTGCGTAGCCCCACACACCTGGGGGCTGCAGGCTTTCCTGCTGCCTTCAGCCTCAAAACCACCCTTTCCCACTTGGTGCCGCGCCAGGCACAAAAATGGCCATAGGTCTGGAGATTAGTCCCACGACCAAACAGCCAGCAGGGAAAAATATGCCTTGTTCTAAAGCTCTTCGGGAACCGCTTGCGTAGCCCCACACACCTGGGGGCTGCAGGCTTTCCTGCTGCCTTCAGCCTCAAAACCACCCTTTCCCACTTGCCGCATCGCCAGGCACAAAAATGGCCATATCTCTGGAGATTGGTCCCACGCCCAAAGAGCCAGCAGGGAGAACTATGCCTTGTTCTAAAGCTCTTTGGGAACCGCTTGCGTAGCCCCACACACCTGGGGGCTGCAGGCTTTCCTGCTGCCTTCAGCCTCAAAACCACCCTTTCCCACTTGGCGCCTCGCCAGGCACAAAAATGGCCATATCTCTGGAGATTGGTCCCACGCCCAAACAGCCAGCAGGGAAAAATACGCCTTGTTCTAAAGCTCTTTGGGAACCGCTTGCGTAGCCCCACACACCTGGGGGCTGCAGGCTTTCCTGCTGCCTTCAGCCTCAAAACCACCCTTTCCCACTTGGCGCCGCGCCAGGCACAAAAATGGCCATATCTCTGGAGATTGGTCCCACGCCCAAAGAGCCAGCAGGGAAAATTACGCCTTGTTGTAAAGCTCTTTGGGAACCGCTTGCGTAGCCCCACACACCTGGGGGCTGCAGGCTTTCCTGCTGCCTTCAGCCTCAAAACCACCCTTTCCCACTTGCCGCATCACCAGGCACAAAAATGGCCATAGGTCTGGAGATTAGTCCCACGACCAAACAGCCAGCAGGGAAAAATATGCCTTGTTCTAAAGCTCTTTGGGAACCGCTTGCGTAGCCCCACACACCTGGGGGCTGCAGGCTTTCCTGCTGCCTTCAGCCTCAAAACCACCCTTTCCCACTTGCCGCATCGCCAGGCACAAAAATGGCCATATGTCTGGAGATTGGTCCCACGCCCAAAGAGCCAGCAGGGAAAACTATGCCTTGTTGTAAAGCTCTTTGGGAACCGCTTGCGTAGCCCCACACACCTGGGGGCTGCAGGCTTTCCTGCTGCCCTCAGCCTCAAAACCACCCTTTCCCACTTGGCGCCGCGCCAGGCAGAAAAATAGCCATATGTCTGGAGATTGGTCCCACGCCCAAACAGCCAGCAGGGAAAATTATGCCTTGTTGTAAAGCTGTTTGGGAACCGCTTGCGTAGCCCCACACACCTGGGGGCTGCAGGCTTTCCTGCTGCCTTCAGCCTCAAAACCACTCTTTCCCACTTGCCGCATCGCCAGGCACAAAAATGGCCATATGTCTGGAGATTGGTCCCACGCCCAAAGGGCCAGCAGGGAAAAATATGCCTTGTTCTAAAGCTCTTTGGGAACCGCTTGCGTAGCCCCACACACCTGGGGGCTGCAGGCTTTCCTGCTGCCTTCAGCCTCAAAACCACCCTTTCCCACTTGGCGCCGCGCCAGGCACCAAAATGGCCATAGGTCTGGAGATTAGTCCCACGACCAAACAGCCAGCAGGGAGAACTATGCCTTGTTCTAAAGCTCTTTGGGAACCGCTTGCGTAGCCCCACACACCTGGGGGCTGCAGGCTTTCCTGCTGCCTTCAGCCTCAAAACCACCCTTTCCCACTTGGCGCCGCGCCAGGCACAAAAATGGCCATATGTCTGCAGATTGGTCCCACGCCCAAAGGGCCAGCAGGGAAAACTATGCCTTGTTCTCAAGCTCTTTGGGAACCGCTTGCGTAGCCCCACACACCTGGGGGCTGCAGGCTTTCCTGCTGCCTTCAGCCTCAAAACCACCCTTTCCCACTTGGCACCACGCCAGGCACAAAAATGGCCATCTGTCTGGAGGTTGGTCCCACGCCCAAAGAGCCAGCAGGGAAAACTATGCCTTGTTCTAAAGCTCTTTGGGAACCGCTTGCGTAGCCCCACACACCTGGGGGCTGCAGGCTTTCCTGCTGCCTTCAGCCTCAAAACCACCCTTTCCCACTTGGCGCCTCGCCAGGCACAAAAATGGCCATATCTCTGGAGATTGGTCCCACGCCCAAACAGAGAGCAGGGAAAAATACGCCTTGTTCTAAAGCTCTTTGGGAACCGCTTGCGTAGCCCCACACACCTGGGGGCTGCAGGCTTTCCTGCTGCCTTCAGCCTCAAAACCACCCTTTCCCACTTGGCGCCGCGCCAGGCACAAAAATGGCCATATCTCTGGAGATTGGTCCAACGCCCAAAGAGCCAGCAGGGAAAATTACGCCTTGTTGTAAAGCTCTTTGGGAACCGCTTGCGTAGCCCCACACACCTGGGGGCTGCAGTCTTTCCTGCTGCCTTCAGCCTCAAAACCACCCTTTCCCACTTGCCGCATCGCCAGGCACAAAAATGGCCATAGGTCTGGAGATTAGTCCCACGACCAAACAGCCAGCAGGGAAAAATATGCCTTGTTCTAAAGCTCTTTGGGAACCGCTTGCGTAGCCCCACACACCTGGGGGCTGCAGGCTTTCCTGCTGCCTTCAGCCTCAAAACCACCCTTTCCCACTTGCCGCATCGCCAGGCACAAAAATGGCCATATGTCTGGAGATTGGTCCCACGCCCAAAGAGCCAGCAGGGAGAACTATGCCTTGTTGTAAAGCTCTTTGGGAACCGCTTGCGTAGCCCCACACACCTGGGGGCTGCAGGCTTTCCTGCTGCCTTCAGCCTCAAAACCACCCTTTCCCACTTGGCGCCGCGCCAGGCACAAAAATGGCCATAGGTCTGGAGATTAGTCCCACGACCAAACAGCCAGCAGGGAAAAATATGCCTTGTTCTCAAGCTCTTTGGGAACCGCTTGCGTAGCCCCACACACCTGGGGGCTGCAGGCTTTCCTGCTGCCTTCAGCCTCAAAACCACCCTTTCCCACTTGCCGCATCGCCAGGCACAAAAATGGCCATATGTCTGGAGATTGGTCCCACGCCCAAAGAGCCAGCAGGGAGAACTATGCCTTGTTCTAAAGCTCTTTGGGAACCGCTTGCGTAGCCCCACACACCTGGGGGCTGCAGGCTTTCCTGCTGCCTTCAGCCTCAAAACCAACCTTTCCCACTTGGCGCCGCGCCAGGCACAAAAATGGCCATAGGTCTGGAGATTAGTCCCACGACCAAACAGCCAGCAGGGAAAACTATGCCTTGTTCTAAAGCTCTTTGGGAACCTCTTGCGTAGCCCCACACACCTGGGGGCTGCAGGCTTTCCTGCTGCCTTCAGCCTCAAAACCACCCTTTCCCACTTGGCGCCACGCCAGCCACAAAAATGGCCATATGTCTGGAGATTGGTCCCACGCCCAAAGAGCCAGCAGGGAAAACTATGCCTTGTTCTAAAGCTCTTTGGGAACCGCTTGCGTAGCCCCACACACCTGGGGGCTGCAGGCTTTCCTGCTGCCTTCAGCCTCAAAACCACCCTTTCCCACTTGGCGCCGCGCCAGGCACAAAAATGGACAAATGTCTGGAGATTGGTCCCATGCCCAAAGAACCAGCAGGGAAAACTATGCCTTGTTCTAAAGCTCTTTGCGAACCGCTTCCGTAGACCCAGACACCTGGGGGCTGCAGGCTTTCCTGCTGCCCTCAGCCTCAAAACCACCCTTTCCCACTTGGCGCCGCGCCAGGCAGAAAAATAGCCATATGTCTGGAGATTGGTCCCACGCCCAAAGAGCCAGCAGGGAAAATTATGCCTTGTTGTAAAGCTCTTTGGGAACCGCTTGCGTAGCCCCACACACCTGGGGGCTGCAGGCTTTCCTGCTGCCTTCAGCCTCAAAACCACCCTTTCCCACTTGGCGCCGCGCCAGGCACAAAAATGGCCTTATCTGTGGAGATTGGTCCCATGCACAAAGAGCCAGCAGGGAAAACTATGCCTTGTTCTCAAGCTCTTTGGGATCCGCTTGCGTAGCCCCACACACCTGGGGGCTGCAGGCTTTCCTGCTGCCTTCAGCCTCAAAACCACCCTTTTCCACTTGGCGTCACGCCAGGCCCAAAAATGGCCATATGTCTGGAGATTGGTCCCATGCACAAAGAGCCAGCAGGGAAAACTATGCCTTGTTCTCAAGCTCTTTGGGAACCGCTTGCGTAGCCCCACAGACCTGGGGGCTGCAGGCTTTCCTGCTGCCTTCAGCCTCAAAACCACTCTTTCCCACTTGCCGCATCGCCAGGCACAAAAATGGCCATATGTCTGGAGATTGGTCCCACGCCCAAAGGGCCAGCAGGGAAAACTATGCCTTGTTCTAAAGCTCTTTGGGAACCGCTTGCGTAGCCCCACACACCTGGGGGCTGCAGGCTTTCCTGCTGCCTTCAGCCTCAAAACCACCCTTTCCCACTTGGTGCCGCGCCAGGCACAAAAATGGCCATAGGTCTGGAGATTAGTCCCACGACCAAACAGCCAGCAGGGAAAAATATGCCTTGTTCTAAAGCTCTTTGGGAACCGCTTGCGTAGCCCCACACACCTGGGGGCTGCAGGCTTTCCTGCTGCCTTCAGCCTCAAAACCACTCTTTCCCACTTGCCGCATCGCCAGGCACAAAAATGGCCATATGTCTGGAGATTGGTCCCACGCCCAAAGAGCCAGCAGGGAGAACTATGCCTTGTTCTAAAGCTCTTTGGGAACCGCTTGCGTAGCCCCACACACCTGGGGGCTGCAGGCTTTCCTGCTGCCTTCAGCCTCAAAACCACCCTTTCCCACTTGGCGCCACGCCAGGCACCAAAATGGCCATATGTCTGGAGATTGGTCCCACGCCCAAAGAGCCAGCAGGGAAAAATACGCCTTGTTCTAAAGCTCTTTGGGAACCGCTTGCGTAGCCCCACACACCTGGGGGCTGCAGGCTTTCCTGCTGCCTTCAGCCTCAAAACCACCCTTTCCCTCTTGCCGCCTCGCCAGGCACGGAAATGGCCATATGTCTGGAGATTGGTCCCACGCCCAAAGAGCCAGCAGGGAAAAATACGCCTTGTTCTAAAGCTCTTTGGGAACCGCTTGCGTAGACCCAGACACCTGGGGGCTGCAGGCTTTCCTGCTGCCTTCAGCCTCAAAACCACCCTTTCCCACTTGCCGCATCGCCAGGCACAAAAATGGCCATATGTCTGGAGATTGGTCCCACGCCCAAACAGCCAGCAGGGAAAAATATGCCTTGTTGTAAAGCTCTTTGGGAACCGCTTGCGTAGCCCCACACACCTGGGGGCTGCAGGCTTTCCTGCTGCCTTCAGCCTCAAAACCACCCTTTCCCACTTGGTGCCGCGCCAGGCCCAAAAATGGCCATCTGTCTGGAGACTGGTCCCACGCCCAAAGAGCCAGCAGGGAGAACTATGCCTTGTTCTAAAGCTCTTTGGGAACCGCTTGCGTAGCCCCACACACCTGGGGGCTGCAGGCTTTCCTGCTGCCTTCAGCCTCAAAACCACCCTTTCCCACTTGGTGCCGCGCCAGGCACAAAAATGGCCATAGGTCTGGAGATTAGTCCCACGACCAAACAGCCAGCAGGGAAAAATATGCCTTGTTCTAAAGCTCTTTGGGAACCGCTTGCGTAGCCCCACACACCTGGGGGCTGCAGGCTTTCCTGCTGCCTTCAGCCTCAAAACCACTCTTTCCCACTTGCCGCATCGCCAGGCACAAAAATGGCCATATGTCTGGAGATTGGTCCCACGCCCAAAGAGCCAGCAGGGAGAACTATGCCTTGTTCTAAAGCTCTTTGGGAACCGCTTGCGTAGCCCCACACACCTGGGGGCTGCAGGCTTTCCTGCTGCCTTCAGCCTCAAAACCACCCTTTCCCACTTGGCGCCACGCCAGGCACCAAAATGGCCATATGTCTGGAGATTGGTCCCACGCCCAAAGAGCCAGCAGGGAAAAATACGCCTTGTTCTAAAGCTCTTTGGGAACCGCTTGCGTAGCCCCACACACCTGGGGGCTGCAGGCTTTCCTGCTGCCTTCAGCCTCAAAACCACCCTTTCCCTCTTGCCGCCTCGCCAGGCACGGAAATGGCCATATGTCTGGAGATTGGTCCCACGCCCAAAGAGCCAGCAGGGAAAAATACGCCTTGTTCTAAAGCTCTTTGGGAACCGCTTGCGTAGACCCAGACACCTGGGGGCTGCAGGCTTTCCTGCTGCCTTCAGCCTCAAAACCACCCTTTCCCACTTGCCGCATCGCCAGGCACAAAAATGGCCATATGTCTGGAGATTGGTCCCACGCCCAAACAGCCAGCAGGGAAAAATATGCCTTGTTGTAAAGCTCTTTGGGAACCGCTTGCGTAGCCCCACACACCTGGGGGCTGCAGGCTTTCCTGCTGCCTTCAGCCTCAAAACCACCCTTTCCCACTTGGTGCCGCGCCAGGCCCAAAAATGGCCATCTGTCTGGAGACTGGTCCCACGCCCAAAGAGCCAGCAGGGAAAACTATGCCTTGTTCTAAAGCTCTTTGGGAACCGCTTGCGTAGCCCCACACACCTGGGGGCTGCAGGCTTTCCTGCTGCCTTCAGCCTCAAAACCACCCTTTCCCACTTGG
This sequence comes from Rissa tridactyla, assembly GCF_028500815.1. Taxonomy (NCBI): domain Eukaryota; kingdom Metazoa; phylum Chordata; class Aves; order Charadriiformes; family Laridae; genus Rissa; species Rissa tridactyla. The sequence continues at coordinate 71,203,667 of NC_071469.1, read as the reverse complement.
CGCCGCGCCAGGCACAAAAATGGCCATAGGTCTGGAGATTAGTCCCACGACCAAACAGCCAGCAGGGAAAAATATGCCTTGTTCTCAAGCTCTTTGGGAACCGCTTGCGTAGCCCCACACACCTGGGGGCTGCAGGCTTTCCTGCTGCCTTCAGCCTCAAAACCACCCTTTCCCACTTGCCGCATCGCCAGGCACAAAAATGGCCATATGTCTGGAGATTGGTCCCACGCCCAAAGAGCCAGCAGGGAGAACTATGCCTTGTTCTAAAGCTCTTTGGGAACCGCTTGCGTAGCCCCACACACCTGGGGGCTGCAGGCTTTCCTGCTGCCTTCAGCCTCAAAACCAACCTTTCCCACTTGGCGCCGCGCCAGGCACAAAAATGGCCATAGGTCTGGAGATTAGTCCCACGACCAAACAGCCAGCAGGGAAAACTATGCCTTGTTCTAAAGCTCTTTGGGAACCTCTTGCGTAGCCCCACACACCTGGGGGCTGCAGGCTTTCCTGCTGCCTTCAGCCTCAAAACCACCCTTTCCCACTTGGCGCCACGCCAGCCACAAAAATGGCCATATGTCTGGAGATTGGTCCCACGCCCAAAGAGCCAGCAGGGAAAACTATGCCTTGTTCTAAAGCTCTTTGGGAACCGCTTGCGTAGCCCCACACACCTGGGGGCTGCAGGCTTTCCTGCTGCCTTCAGCCTCAAAACCACCCTTTCCCACTTGGCGCCGCGCCAGGCACAAAAATGGACAAATGTCTGGAGATTGGTCCCATGCCCAAAGAACCAGCAGGGAAAACTATGCCTTGTTCTAAAGCTCTTTGCGAACCGCTTCCGTAGACCCAGACACCTGGGGGCTGCAGGCTTTCCTGCTGCCCTCAGCCTCAAAACCACCCTTTCCCACTTGGCGCCGCGCCAGGCAGAAAAATAGCCATATGTCTGGAGATTGGTCCCACGCCCAAAGAGCCAGCAGGGAAAATTATGCCTTGTTGTAAAGCTCTTTGGGAACCGCTTGCGTAGCCCCACACACCTGGGGGCTGCAGGCTTTCCTGCTGCCTTCAGCCTCAAAACCACCCTTTCCCACTTGGCGCCGCGCCAGGCACAAAAATGGCCTTATCTGTGGAGATTGGTCCCATGCACAAAGAGCCAGCAGGGAAAACTATGCCTTGTTCTCAAGCTCTTTGGGATCCGCTTGCGTAGCCCCACACACCTGGGGGCTGCAGGCTTTCCTGCTGCCTTCAGCCTCAAAACCACCCTTTTCCACTTGGCGTCACGCCAGGCCCAAAAATGGCCATATGTCTGGAGATTGGTCCCATGCACAAAGAGCCAGCAGGGAAAACTATGCCTTGTTCTCAAGCTCTTTGGGAACCGCTTGCTTAGCCCCACAGACCTGGGGGCTGCAGGCTTTCCTGCTGCCTTCAGCCTCAAAACCACTCTTTCCCACTTGCCGCATCGCCAGGCACAAAAATGGCCATATGTCTGGAGATTGGTCCCACGCCCAAAGGGCCAGCAGGGAAAACTATGCCTTGTTCTAAAGCTCTTTGGGAACCGCTTGCGTAGCCCCACACACCTGGGGGCTGCAGGCTTTCCTGCTGCCTTCAGCCTCAAAACCACCCTTTCCCACTTGGTGCCGCGCCAGGCACAAAAATGGCCATAGGTCTGGAGATTAGTCCCACGACCAAACAGCCAGCAGGGAAAAATATGCCTTGTTCTAAAGCTCTTTGGGAACCGCTTGCGTAGCCCCACACACCTGGGGGCTGCAGGCTTTCCTGCTGCCTTCAGCCTCAAAACCACTCTTTCCCACTTGCCGCATCGCCAGGCACAAAAATGGCCATATGTCTGGAGATTGGTCCCACGCCCAAAGAGCCAGCAGGGAGAACTATGCCTTGTTCTAAAGCTCTTTGGGAACCGCTTGCGTAGCCCCACACACCTGGGGGCTGCAGGCTTTCCTGCTGCCTTCAGCCTCAAAACCACCCTTTCCCACTTGGCGCCACGCCAGGCACCAAAATGGCCATATGTCTGGAGATTGGTCCCACGCCCAAAGAGCCAGCAGGGAAAAATACGCCTTGTTCTAAAGCTCTTTGGGAACCGCTTGCGTAGCCCCACACACCTGGGGGCTGCAGGCTTTCCTGCTGCCTTCAGCCTCAAAACCACCCTTTCCCTCTTGCCGCCTCGCCAGGCACGGAAATGGCCATATGTCTGGAGATTGGTCCCACGCCCAAAGAGCCAGCAGGGAAAAATACGCCTTGTTCTAAAGCTCTTTGGGAACCGCTTGCGTAGACCCAGACACCTGGGGGCTGCAGGCTTTCCTGCTGCCTTCAGCCTCAAAACCACCCTTTCCCACTTGCCGCATCGCCAGGCACAAAAATGGCCATATGTCTGGAGATTGGTCCCACGCCCAAACAGCCAGCAGGGAAAAATATGCCTTGTTGTAAAGCTCTTTGGGAACCGCTTGCGTAGCCCCACACACCTGGGGGCTGCAGGCTTTCCTGCTGCCTTCAGCCTCAAAACCACCCTTTCCCACTTGGTGCCGCGCCAGGCCCAAAAATGGCCATCTGTCTGGAGACTGGTCCCACGCCCAAAGAGCCAGCAGGGAAAACTATGCCTTGTTCTAAAGCTCTTTGGGAACCGCTTGCGTAGCCCCACAGACCTGGGGGCTGCAGGCTTTCCTGCTGCCTTCAGCCTCAAAACCACCCTTTCCCACTTGGCGCCGCGCCAGGCACAAAAATGGCCATATGTCTGGAGATTGGTCCCATGCCCAAAGAACCAGCAGGGAAAACTATGCCTTGTTCTAAAGCTCTTTGGGAACCGCTTGCGTAGACCCAGACACCTGGGGGCTGCAGGCTTTCCTGCTGCCCTCAGCCTCAAAACCACCCTTTCCCACTTGGCGCCGCGCCAGGCAGAAAAATAGCCATATGTCTGGAGATTGGTCCCACGCCCAAAGAGCCAGCAGGGAAAACTATGCCTTGTTCTAAAGCTCTTTGGGAACCGCTTGCTTAGCCCCAAACACCTGGGGGCTGCAGGCTTTCCTGCTGCCTTCGGCCTCAAAACCACCCTTTCCCACTTGGCGCCTCGCCAGGCACAAAAATGGCCATCTGTCTGGAGATTGGTCCCACGCCCAAAGAGCCAGCAGGGAAAAATACGCCTTGTTCTAAAGCTCTTTGGGAATCGCTTGCGTAGCCCCACACACCTGGGGGCTGCAGGCTTTCCTGCTGCCTTCAGCCTCAAAACCACTCTTTCCCACTTGCCGCATCGCCAGGCCCAAAAATGGCCATATGTCTGGAGATTGGTCCCACGCCCAAAGAGCCAGCAGGGAGAACTATGCCTTGTTCTAAAGCTCTTTGGGAACCGCTTGCGTAGCCCCACACACCTGGGGGCTGCAGGCTTTCCTGCTGCCTTCAGCCTCAAAACCACCCTTTCCCACTTGCCGCATCGCCAGGCACCAAAATGGCCATATGTCTGGAGATTGGTCCCACGCCCAAAGAGCCAGCAGGGAAAAATACGCCTTGTTCTAAAGCTCTTTGGGAACCGCTTGCGTAGCCCCACACACCTGGGGGCTGCAGGCTTTCCTGCTGCCTTCAGCCTCAAAACCACCCTTTCCCACTTGGCGCCACGCCAGGCACCAAAATGGCCATATCTCTGGAGATTGGTCCCACGCCCAAAGAGCCAGCAGGGAAAAATACGCCTTGTTCTAAAGCTCTTTGGGAACCGCTTGCGTAGCCCCACACACCTGGGGGCTGCAGGCTTTCCTGCTGCCTTCAGCCTCAAAACCACCCTTTCCCACTTGGCGCCACGCCAGGCACCAAAATGGCCATATCTCTGGAGATTGGTCCCACGCCCAAACAGAGAGCAGGGAAAAATACGCCTTGTTCTAAAGCTCTTTGGGAACCGCTTGCGTAGCCACACACACCTGGGGGCTGCAGGCTTTCCTGCTGCCTTCAGCCTCAAAACCACCCTTTCCCTCTTGCCGCATAGCCAGGCACCAAAATGGCCATATGTCTGGAGATTGGTCCCACGCCCAAACAGCCAGCAGGGAAAAATACGCCTTCTTCTAAATCTCTTTGGGAATCGCTTGCGTAGACCCAGACACCTGGGGGCTGCAGGCTTTCCTGCTGCCTTCAGCCTCAAAACCACCCTTTCCCACTTGCCGCATCGCCAGGCACAAAAATGGCCATATGTCTGGAGGTTGGTCCCACGCCCAAAGAGCCAGCAGGGAAAATTATGCGTTGTTCTAAAGCTCTTTGGGAACCGCTTCCGTAGCCCCACACACCTGGGGGCTGCAGGCTTTCCTGCTGCCTTCAGCCTCAAAACCACCCATTCCCACTTGCCGCATACCCAGGCACAAAAATGGCCATATGTCTGGAGATTGGTCCCACGCCCAAAGGGCCAGCAGGGAGAACTATGCCTTGTTCTAAAGCTCTTTGGGAACCGCTTGCGTAGCCCCACACACCTGGGGGCTGCAGGCTTTCCTGCTGCCTTCAGCCTCAAAACCACCCTTTCCCACTTGGTGCCGCGCCAGGCCCAAAAATGGCCATCTGTCTGGAGACTGGTCCCACGCCCAAAGAGCCAGCAGGGAAAACTATGCCTTGTTCTAAAGCTCTTTGGGAACCGCTTGCGTAGCCCCACACACCTGGGGGCTGCAGGCTTTCCTGCTGCCTTCAGCCTCAAAACCACCCTTTCCCACTTGGCACCGCGCCAGGCACAAAAATGGCCATATGTCTGGAGATTGGTCCCATGCCCAAAGAACCAGCAGGGAAAACTATGCCTTGTTCTAAAGCTCTTTGCGAACCGCTTCCGTAGACCCAGACACCTGGGGGCTGCAGGCTTTCCTGCTGCCCTCAGCCTCAAAACCACCCTTTCCCACTTGGCGCCGCGCCAGGCAGAAAAATAGCCATATGTCTGGAGATTGGTCCCACGCCCAAAGAGCCAGCAGGGAAAACTATGCCTTGTTCTAAAGCTCTTTGGGAACCGCTTGCGTAGCCCCACACACCTGGGGGCTGCAGGCTTTCCTGCTGCCTTCAGCCTCAAAACCACCCTTTCCCACTTGGCGCCTCGTCAGGCACAAAAATGGCCATATCTCTGGAGATTGGTCCCACGCCCAAAGAGCCAGCAGTGAAAAATATGCCTTGTTCTAAAGCTCTTTGGGAACCGCTTGCGTAGCCCCACACACCTGGGGGCTGCAGGCTTTCCTGCTGCCTTCAGCCTCAAAACCACTCTTTCCCACTTGCCGCATCGCCAGGTACAAAAATGGCCATATGTCTGGAGATTGGTCCCACGCCCAAACAGCCAGCAGGGAAAACTATGCCTTGTTCTAAAGCTCTTTGGGAACCGCTTGCGTAGCCCCACACACCTGGGGGCTGCAGGCTTTCCTGCTGCCTTCAGCCTCAAAACCACCCTTTCCCACTTGGCGCCGCGCCAGGCACAAAAATGGCCATAGGTCTGGAGATTAGTCCCACGACCAAACAGCCAGCAGGGAAAAATATGCCTTGTTCTCAAGCTCTTTGGGAACCGCTTGCGTAGCCCCACACACCTGGGGGCTGCAGGCTTTCCTGCTGCCTTCAGCCTCAAAACCACCCTTTCCCACTTGCCGCATCGCCAGGTACAAAAATGGCCATATGTCTGGAGATTGGTCCCACGCCCAAAGAGCCAGCAGGGAGAACTATGCCTTGTTCTAAAGCTCTTTGGGAACCGCTTGCGTAGCCCCACACACCTGGGGGCTGCAGGCTTTCCTGCTGCCTTCAGCCTCAAAACCACCCTTTCCCACTTGGTGCCGCGCCAGGCCCAAAAATGGCCATCTGTCTGGAGACTGGTCCCACGCCCAAAGAGCCAGCAGGGAAAACTATGCCTTGTTCTAAAGCTCTTTGGGAACCGCTTGCGTAGCCCCACACACCTGGGGGCTGCAGGCTTTCCTGCTGCCTTCAGCCTCAAAACCACCCTTTCCCACTTGGCGCCGCGCCAGGCACAAAAATGGCCATATGTCTGGAGATTGGTCCCATGCCCAAAGAACCAGCAGGGAAAACTATGCCTTGTTCTAAAGCTCTTCGCGAACCGCTTCCGTAGACCCAGACACCTGGGGGCTGCAGGCTTTCCTGCTGCCCTCAGCCTCAAAACCACCCTTTCCCACTTGGCGCCGCGCCAGGCACAAAAATAGCCATATGTCTGGAGATTGGTCCCACGCCCAAAGAGCCAGCAGGGAAAACTATGCCTTGTTCTAAAGCTCTTTGGGAACCGCTTGCGTAGCCCCACACACCTGGGGGCTGCAGGCTTTCCTGCTGCCTTCAGCCTCAAAACCACCCTTTCCCACTTGGCGCCTCGCCAGGCACAAAAATGGCCATATCTCTGGAGATTGGTCCCATGCCCAAAGAGCCAGCAGGGAAAAATACGCCTTGTTCTAAAGCTCTTTGGGAACCGCTTGCGTAGCCCCACACACCTGGGGGCTGCAGGCTTTCCTGCTGCCTTCAGCCTCAAAACCACCCTTTCCCACTTGGCGCCGCGCCAGGCACAAAAATGGCCATAGGTCTGGAGATTAGTCCCACGACCAAACAGCCAGCAGGGAAAAATATGCCTTGTTCTAAAGCTCTTTGGGAACCGCTTGCGTAGCCCCACACACCTGGGGGCTGCAGGCTTTCCTGCTGCCTTCAGCCTCAAAACCACCCTTTCCCACTTGCCGCATCGCCAGGTACAAAAATGGCCATATGTCTGGAGATTGGTCCCACGCCCAAAGAGCCAGCAGGGAGAACTATGCCTTGTTCTAAAGCTCTTTGGGAACCGCTTGCGTAGCCCCACACACCTGGGGGCTGCAGGCTTTCCTGCTGCCTTCAGCCTCAAAACCACCCTTTCCCACTTGGCGCCGCGCCAGGCACCAAAATGGCCATATGTCTGGAGATTGGTCCCACGCCCAAAGAGCCAGCAGGGAAAAATACGCCTTGTTCTAAAGCTCTTTGGGAACCGCTTGCGTAGCCCCACACACCTGGGGGCTGCAGGCTTTCCTGCTGCCTTCAGCCTCAAAACCACTCTTTCCCACTTGCCGCATCGCCAGGCACAAAAATGGCCATATGTCTGGAGATTGGTCCCACGCCCAAACAGCCAGCAGGGAAAAATATGCCTTGTTCTAAAGCTCTTTGGGAACCGCTTGCGTAGCCCCACACACCTGGGGGCTGCAGGCTTTCCTGCTGCCTTCAGCCTCAAAACCACCCTTTCCCACTTGGCGCCGCGCCAGGCACAAAAATGGCCATAGGTCTGGAGATTAGTCCCACGACCAAACAGCCAGCAGGGAAAAATATGCCTTGTTCTAAAGCTCTTTGGGAACCGCTTGCGTAGCCCCACACACCTGGGGGCTGCAGGCTTTCCTGCTGCCTTCAGCCTCAAAACCACCCTTTCCCACTTGGCGCCGCGCCAGGCACAAAAATGGCCATATGTCTGGAGATTGGTCCCATGCCCAAAGAACCAGCAGGGAAAACTATGCCTTGTTCTAAAGCTCTTCGCGAACCGCTTCCGTAGACCCAGACACCTGGGGGCTGCAGGCTTTCCTGCTGCCCTCAGCCTCAAAACCACCCTTTCCCACTTGGCGCCGCGCCAGGCACAAAAATAGCCATATGTCTGGAGATTGGTCCCACGCCCAAAGAGCCAGCAGGGAAAACTATGCCTTGTTCTAAAGCTCTTTGGGAACCGCTTGCGTAGCCCCACACACCTGGGGGCTGCAGGCTTTCCTGCTGCCTTCAGCCTCAAAACCACCCTTTCCCACTTGGCGCCTCGCCAGGCACAAAAATGGCCATATCTCTGGAGATTGGTCCCATGCCCAAAGAGCCAGCAGTGAAAAATACGCCTTGTTCTAAAGCTCTTTGGGAACCGCTTGCGTAGCCCCACACACCTGGGGGCTGCAGGCTTTCCTGCTGCCTTCAGCCTCAAAACCACCCTTTCCCACTTGGCGCCGCGCCAGGCACAAAAATGGCCATAGGTCTGGAGATTAGTCCCACGACCAAACAGCCAGCAGGGAAAAATATGCCTTGTTCTAAAGCTCTTTGGGAACCGCTTGCGTAGCCCCACACACCTGGGGGCTGCAGGCTTTCCTGCTGCCTTCAGCCTCAAAACCACCCTTTCCCACTTGCCGCATCGCCAGGTACAAAAATGGCCATATGTCTGGAGATTGGTCCCACGCCCAAAGAGCCAGCAGGGAGAACTATGCCTTGTTCTAAAGCTCTTTGGGAACCGCTTGCGTAGCCCCACACACCTGGGGGCTGCAGGCTTTCCTGCTGCCTTCAGCCTCAAAACCACCCTTTCCCACTTGGCGCCGCGCCAGGCACCAAAATGGCCATATGTCTGGAGATTGGTCCCACGCCCAAAGAGCCAGCAGGGAAAAATACGCCTTGTTCTAAAGCTCTTTGGGAACCGCTTGCGTAGCCCCACACACCTGGGGGCTGCAGGCTTTCCTGCTGCCTTCAGCCTCAAAACCACTCTTTCCCACTTGCCGCATCGCCAGGCACAAAAATGGCCATATGTCTGGAGATTGGTCCCACGCCCAAACAGCCAGCAGGGAAAAATATGCCTTGTTCTAAAGCTCTTTGGGAACCGCTTGCGTAGCCCCACACACCTGGGGGCTGCAGGCTTTCCTGCTGCCTTCAGCCTCAAAACCACCCTTTCCCACTTGGCGCCGCGCCAGGCACAAAAATGGCCATAGGTCTGGAGATTAGTCCCACGACCAAACAGCCAGCAGGGAAAAATATGCCTTGTTCTAAAGCTCTTTGGGAACCGCTTGCGTAGCCCCACACACCTGGGGGCTGCAGGCTTTCCTGCTGCCTTCAGCCTCAAAACCACCCTTTCCCACTTGCCGCATCGCCAGGTACAAAAATGGCCATATGTCTGGAGATTGGTCCCACGCCCAAAGAGCCAGCAGGGAGAACTATGCCTTGTTCTAAAGCTCTTTGGGAACCGCTTGCGTAGCCCCACACACCTGGGGGCTGCAGGCTTTCCTGCTGCCTTCAGCCTCAAAACCACCCTTTCCCACTTGGCGCCGCGCCAGGCACCAAAATGGCCATATGTCTGGAGATTGGTCCCACGCCCAAAGAGCCAGCAGGGAAAAATACGCCTTGTTCTAAAGCTCTTTGGGAACCGCTTGCGTAGCCCCACACACCTGGGGGCTGCAGGCTTTCCTGCTGCCTTCAGCCTCAAAACCACTCTTTCCCACTTGCCGCATAGCCAGGCACCAAAATGGCCATATGTCTGGAGATTGGTCCCACGCCCAAAGAACCAGCAGGGAGAACTATGCCTTGTTCTAAAGCTCTTTGGGAACCGCTTGCGTAGCCCCACACACCTGGGGGCTGCAGGCTTTCCTGCTGCCTTCAGCCTCAAAACCACCCTTTCCCACTTGGCGCCACGCCAGGCACCAAAATGGCCATATCTCTGGAGATTGGTCCCACGCCCAAAGAGCCAGCAGGGAAAAATACGCCTTGTTCTAAAGCTCTTTGGGAACCGCTTGCATAGCCCCACACACCTGGGGGCTGCAGGCTTTCCTGCTGCCTTCAGCCTCAAAACCACCCTTTCCCACTTGCCGCATCGCCAGGCACAAAAATGGCCATATGTCTGGAGGTTGGTCCCGCGCCCAAAGAGCCAGCAGGGAAAATTATGCGTTGTTCTAAATCTCTTTGGGAACCGCTTGCGTAGCCCCACAGACCTGGGGTCTGCAGGCTTTCCTGCTGCCTTCAGCCTCAAAACCACCCATTCCCACTTGCCGCATACCCAGGCACAAAAATGGCCATATGTCTGGAGATTGGTCCCACGCCCAAACAGCCAGCAGGGAAAAATATGCCTTGTTCTAAAGCTCTTTGGGAACCGCTTGCGTAGCCCCACACACCTGGGGGCTGCAGGCTTTCCTGCTGCCTTCAGCCTCAAAACCACCCTTTCCCACTTGGTGCCGCGCCAGGCCCAAAAATGGCCATCTGTCTGGAGACTGGTCCCACGCCCAAAGAGCCAGCAGGGAAAACTATGCCTTGTTCTAAAGCTCTTTGGGAACCGCTTGCGTAGCCCCACACACCTGGGGGCTGCAGGCTTTCCTGCTGCCTTCAGCCTCAAAACCACCCATTCCCACTTGCCGCATACCCAGGCACAAAAATGGCCATATGTCTGGAGATTGGTCCCACGCCCAAACAGCCAGCAGGGAAAAATATGCCTTGTTGTAAAGCTCTTTGGGAACCGCTTGCGTAGCCCCACACACCTGGGGGCTGCAGGCTTTCCTGCTGCCTTCAGCCTCAAAACCACCCTTTCCCACTTGGTGCCGCGCCAGGCCCAAAAATGGCCATCTGTCTGGAGACTGGTCCCACGCCCAAAGAGCCAGCAGGGAAAACTATGCCTTGTTCTAAAGCTCTTTGGGAACCGCTTGCGTAGCCCCACAGACCTGGGGGCTGCAGGCTTTCCTGCTGCCTTCAGCCTCAAAACCACCCTTTCCCACTTGGCGCCGCGCCAGGCACAAAAATGGCCATATGTCTGGAGATTGGTCCCATGCCCAAAGAACCAGCAGGGAAAACTATGCCTTGTTCTAAAGCTCTTTGGGAACCGCTTGCGTAGACCCAGACACCTGGGGGCTGCAGGCTTTCCTGCTGCCCTCAGCCTCAAAACCACCCTTTCCCACTTGGCGCCGCGCCAGGCAGAAAAATAGCCATATGTCTGGAGATTGGTCCCACGCCCAAAGAGCCAGCAGGGAAAACTATGCCTTGTTCTAAAGCTCTTTGGGAACCGCTTGCTTAGCCCCAAACACCTGGGGGCTGCAGGCTTTCCTGCTGCCTTCGGCCTCAAAACCACCCTTTCCCACTTGGCGCCTCGCCAGGCACAAAAATGGCCATCTGTCTGGAGATTGGTCCCACGCCCAAAGAGCCAGCAGGGAAAAATACGCCTTGTTCTAAAGCTCTTTGGGAATCGCTTGCGTAGCCCCACACACCTGGGGGCTGCAGGCTTTCCTGCTGCCTTCAGCCTCAAAACCACTCTTTCCCACTTGCCGCATCGCCAGGCCCAAAAATGGCCATATGTCTGGAGATTGGTCCCACGCCCAAAGAGCCAGCAGGGAGAACTATGCCTTGTTCTAAAGCTCTTTGGGAACCGCTTGCGTAGCCCCACACACCTGGGGGCTGCAGGCTTTCCTGCTGCCTTCAGCCTCAAAACCACCCTTTCCCACTTGCCGCATCGCCAGGCACCAAAATGGCCATATGTCTGGAGATTGGTCCCACGCCCAAAGAGCCAGCAGGGAAAAATACGCCTTGTTCTAAAGCTCTTTGGGAACCGCTTGCGTAGCCCCACACACCTGGGGGCTGCAGGCTTTCCTGCTGCCTTCAGCCTCAAAACCACCCTTTCCCACTTGGCGCCACGCCAGGCACCAAAATGGCCATATCTCTGGAGATTGGTCCCACGCCCAAAGAGCCAGCAGGGAAAAATACGCCTTGTTCTAAAGCTCTTTGGGAACCGCTTGCGTAGCCCCACACACCTGGGGGCTGCAGGCTTTCCTGCTGCCTTCAGCCTCAAAACCACCCTTTCCCACTTGGCGCCACGCCAGGCACCAAAATGGCCATATCTCTGGAGATTGGTCCCACGCCCAAACAGAGAGCAGGGAAAAATACGCCTTGTTCTAAAGCTCTTTGGGAACCGCTTGCGTAGCCACACACACCTGGGGGCTGCAGGCTTTCCTGCTGCCTTCAGCCTCAAAACCACCCTTTCCCTCTTGCCGCATAGCCAGGCACCAAAATGGCCATATGTCTGGAGATTGGTCCCACGCCCAAACAGCCAGCAGGGAAAAATACGCCTTCTTCTAAATCTCTTTGGGAATCGCTTGCGTAGACCCAGACACCTGGGGGCTGCAGGCTTTCCTGCTGCCTTCAGCCTCAAAACCACCCTTTCCCACTTGCCGCATCGCCAGGCACAAAAATGGCCATATGTCTGGAGGTTGGTCCCACGCCCAAAGAGCCAGCAGGGAAAATTATGCGTTGTTCTAAAGCTCTTTGGGAACCGCTTCCGTAGCCCCACACACCTGGGGGCTGCAGGCTTTCCTGCTGCCTTCAGCCTCAAAACCACCCATTCCCACTTGCCGCATACCCAGGCACAAAAATGGCCATATGTCTGGAGATTGGTCCCACGCCCAAAGGGCCAGCAGGGAGAACTATGCCTTGTTCTAAAGCTCTTTGGGAACCGCTTGCGTAGCCCCACACACCTGGGGGCTGCAGGCTTTCCTGCTGCCTTCAGCCTCAAAACCACCCTTTCCCACTTGGTGCCGCGCCAGGCCCAAAAATGGCCATCTGTCTGGAGACTGGTCCCACGCCCAAAGAGCCAGCAGGGAAAACTATGCCTTGTTCTAAAGCTCTTTGGGAACCGCTTGCGTAGCCCCACACACCTGGGGGCTGCAGGCTTTCCTGCTGCCTTCAGCCTCAAAACCACCCTTTCCCACTTGGCACCGCGCCAGGCACAAAAATGGCCATATGTCTGGAGATTGGTCCCATGCCCAAAGAACCAGCAGGGAAAACTATGCCTTGTTCTAAAGCTCTTTGCGAACCGCTTCCGTAGACCCAGACACCTGGGGGCTGCAGGCTTTCCTGCTGCCCTCAGCCTCAAAACCACCCTTTCCCACTTGGCGCCGCGCCAGGCAGAAAAATAGCCATATGTCTGGAGATTGGTCCCACGCCCAAAGAGCCAGCAGGGAAAACTATGCCTTGTTCTAAAGCTCTTTGGGAACCGCTTGCGTAGCCCCACACACCTGGGGGCTGCAGGCTTTCCTGCTGCCTTCAGCCTCAAAACCACCCTTTCCCACTTGGCGCCTCGTCAGGCACAAAAATGGCCATATCTCTGGAGATTGGTCCCACGCCCAAAGAGCCAGCAGTGAAAAATATGCCTTGTTCTAAAGCTCTTTGGGAACCGCTTGCGTAGCCCCACACACCTGGGGGCTGCAGGCTTTCCTGCTGCCTTCAGCCTCAAAACCACTCTTTCCCACTTGCCGCATCGCCAGGTACAAAAATGGCCATATGTCTGGAGATTGGTCCCACGCCCAAACAGCCAGCAGGGAAAACTATGCCTTGTTCTAAAGCTCTTTGGGAACCGCTTGCGTAGCCCCACACACCTGGGGGCTGCAGGCTTTCCTGCTGCCTTCAGCCTCAAAACCACCCTTTCCCACTTGGCGCCGCGCCAGGCACAAAAATGGCCATAGGTCTGGAGATTAGTCCCACGACCAAACAGCCAGCAGGGAAAAATATGCCTTGTTCTCAAGCTCTTTGGGAACCGCTTGCGTAGCCCCACACACCTGGGGGCTGCAGGCTTTCCTGCTGCCTTCAGCCTCAAAACCACCCTTTCCCACTTGCCGCATCGCCAGGTACAAAAATGGCCATATGTCTGGAGATTGGTCCCACGCCCAAAGAGCCAGCAGGGAGAACTATGCCTTGTTCTAAAGCTCTTTGGGAACCGCTTGCGTAGCCCCACACACCTGGGGGCTGCAGGCTTTCCTGCTGCCTTCAGCCTCAAAACCACCCTTTCCCACTTGGTGCCGCGCCAGGCCCAAAAATGGCCATCTGTCTGGAGACTGGTCCCACGCCCAAAGAGCCAGCAGGGAAAACTATGCCTTGTTCTAAAGCTCTTTGGGAACCGCTTGCGTAGCCCCACACACCTGGGGGCTGCAGGCTTTCCTGCTGCCTTCAGCCTCAAAACCACCCTTTCCCACTTGGCGCCGCGCCAGGCACAAAAATGGCCATATGTCTGGAGATTGGTCCCATGCCCAAAGAACCAGCAGGGAAAACTATGCCTTGTTCTAAAGCTCTTCGCGAACCGCTTCCGTAGACCCAGACACCTGGGGGCTGCAGGCTTTCCTGCTGCCCTCAGCCTCAAAACCACCCTTTCCCACTTGGCGCCGCGCCAGGCACAAAAATAGCCATATGTCTGGAGATTGGTCCCACGCCCAAAGAGCCAGCAGGGAAAACTATGCCTTGTTCTAAAGCTCTTTGGGAACCGCTTGCGTAGCCCCACACACCTGGGGGCTGCAGGCTTTCCTGCTGCCTTCAGCCTCAAAACCACCCTTTCCCACTTGGCGCCTCGCCAGGCACAAAAATGGCCATATCTCTGGAGATTGGTCCCATGCCCAAAGAGCCAGCAGGGAAAAATACGCCTTGTTCTAAAGCTCTTTGGGAACCGCTTGCGTAGCCCCACACACCTGGGGGCTGCAGGCTTTCCTGCTGCCTTCAGCCTCAAAACCACCCTTTCCCACTTGGCGCCGCGCCAGGCACAAAAATGGCCATAGGTCTGGAGATTAGTCCCACGACCAAACAGCCAGCAGGGAAAAATATGCCTTGTTCTAAAGCTCTTTGGGAACCGCTTGCGTAGCCCCACACACCTGGGGGCTGCAGGCTTTCCTGCTGCCTTCAGCCTCAAAACCACCCTTTCCCACTTGCCGCATCGCCAGGTACAAAAATGGCCATATGTCTGGAGATTGGTCCCACGCCCAAAGAGCCAGCAGGGAGAACTATGCCTTGTTCTAAAGCTCTTTGGGAACCGCTTGCGTAGCCCCACACACCTGGGGGCTGCAGGCTTTCCTGCTGCCTTCAGCCTCAAAACCACCCTTTCCCACTTGGCGCCGCGCCAGGCACCAAAATGGCCATATGTCTGGAGATTGGTCCCACGCCCAAAGAGCCAGCAGGGAAAAATACGCCTTGTTCTAAAGCTCTTTGGGAACCGCTTGCGTAGCCCCACACACCTGGGGGCTGCAGGCTTTCCTGCTGCCTTCAGCCTCAAAACCACTCTTTCCCACTTGCCGCATCGCCAGGCACAAAAATGGCCATATGTCTGGAGATTGGTCCCACGCCCAAACAGCCAGCAGGGAAAACTATGCCTTGTTCTAAAGCTCTTTGGGAACCGCTTGCGTAGCCCCACACACCTGGGGGCTGCAGGCTTTCCTGCTGCCTTCAGCCTCAAAACCACCCTTTCCCACTTGGCGCCGCGCCAGGCACAAAAATGGCCATAGGTCTGGAGATTAGTCCCACGACCAAACAGCCAGCAGGGAAAAATATGCCTTGTTCTAAAGCTCTTTGGGAACCGCTTGCGTAGCCCCACACACCTGGGGGCTGCAGGCTTTCCTGCTGCCTTCAGCCTCAAAACCACCCTTTCCCACTTGGCGCCGCGCCAGGCACAAAAATGGCCATATGTCTGGAGATTGGTCCCATGCCCAAAGAACCAGCAGGGAAAACTATGCCTTGTTCTAAAGCTCTTCGCGAACCGCTTCCGTAGACCCAGACACCTGGGGGCTGCAGGCTTTCCTGCTGCCCTCAGCCTCAAAACCACCCTTTCCCACTTGGCGCCGCGCCAGGCACAAAAATAGCCATATGTCTGGAGATTGGTCCCACGCCCAAAGAGCCAGCAGGGAAAACTATGCCTTGTTCTAAAGCTCTTTGGGAACCGCTTGCGTAGCCCCACACACCTGGGGGCTGCAGGCTTTCCTGCTGCCTTCAGCCTCAAAACCACCCTTTCCCACTTGGCGCCTCGCCAGGCACAAAAATGGCCATATCTCTGGAGATTGGTCCCATGCCCAAAGAGCCAGCAGGGAAAAATACGCCTTGTTCTAAAGCTCTTTGGGAACCGCTTGCGTAGCCCCACACACCTGGGGGCTGCAGGCTTTCCTGCTGCCTTCAGCCTCAAAACCACCCTTTCCCACTTGGCGCCGCGCCAGGCACAAAAATGGCCATAGGTCTGGAGATTAGTCCCACGACCAAACAGCCAGCAGGGAAAAATATGCCTTGTTCTAAAGCTCTTTGGGAACCGCTTGCGTAGCCCCACACACCTGGGGGCTGCAGGCTTTCCTGCTGCCTTCAGCCTCAAAACCACCCTTTCCCACTTGCCGCATCGCCAGGTACAAAAATGGCCATATGTCTGGAGATTGGTCCCACGCCCAAAGAGCCAGCAGGGAGAACTATGCCTTGTTCTAAAGCTCTTTGGGAACCGCTTGCGTAGCCCCACACACCTGGGGGCTGCAGGCTTTCCTGCTGCCTTCAGCCTCAAAACCACCCTTTCCCACTTGGCGCCGCGCCAGGCACCAAAATGGCCATATGTCTGGAGATTGGTCCCACGCCCAAAGAGCCAGCAGGGAAAAATACGCCTTGTTCTAAAGCTCTTTGGGAACCGCTTGCGTAGCCCCACACACCTGGGGGCTGCAGGCTTTCCTGCTGCCTTCAGCCTCAAAACCACTCTTTCCCACTTGCCGCATCGCCAGGCACAAAAATGGCCATATGTCTGGAGATTGGTCCCACGCCCAAACAGCCAGCAGGGAAAAATATGCCTTGTTCTAAAGCTCTTTGGGAACCGCTTGCGTAGCCCCACACACCTGGGGGCTGCAGGCTTTCCTGCTGCCTTCAGCCTCAAAACCACCCTTTCCCACTTGGCGCCGCGCCAGGCACAAAAATGGCCATAGGTCTGGAGATTAGTCCCACGACCAAACAGCCAGCAGGGAAAAATATGCCTTGTTCTAAAGCTCTTTGGGAACCGCTTGCGTAGCCCCACACACCTGGGGGCTGCAGGCTTTCCTGCTGCCTTCAGCCTCAAAACCACCCTTTCCCACTTGCCGCATCGCCAGGTACAAAAATGGCCATATGTCTGGAGATTGGTCCCACGCCCAAAGAGCCAGCAGGGAGAACTATGCCTTGTTCTAAAGCTCTTTGGGAACCGCTTGCGTAGCCCCACACACCTGGTGGCTGCAGGCTTTCCTGCTGCCTTCAGCCTCAAAACCACCCTTTCCCACTTGGCGCCGCGCCAGGCACCAAAATGGCCATATGTCTGGAGATTGGTCCCACGCCCAAAGAGCCAGCAGGGAAAAATACGCCTTGTTCTAAAGCTCTTTGGGAACCGCTTGCGTAGCCCCACACACCTGGGGGCTGCAGGCTTTCCTGCTGCCTTCAGCCTCAAAACCACTCTTTCCCACTTGCCGCATAGCCAGGCACCAAAATGGCCATATGTCTGGAGATTGGTCCCACGCCCAAAGAACCAGCAGGGAGAACTATGCCTTGTTCTAAAGCTCTTTGGGAACCGCTTGCGTAGCCCCACACACCTGGGGGCTGCAGGCTTTCCTGCTGCCTTCAGCCTCAAAACCACCCTTTCCCACTTGGCGCCACGCCAGGCACCAAAATGGCCATATCTCTGGAGATTGGTCCCACGCCCAAAGAGCCAGCAGGGAAAAATACGCCTTGTTCTAAAGCTCTTTGGGAACCGCTTGCATAGCCCCACACACCTGGGGGCTGCAGGCTTTCCTGCTGCCTTCAGCCTCAAAACCACCCTTTCCCACTTGCCGCATCGCCAGGCACAAAAATGGCCATATGTCTGGAGGTTGGTCCCGCGCCCAAAGAGCCAGCAGGGAAAATTATGCGTTGTTCTAAATCTCTTTGGGAACCGCTTGCGTAGCCCCACAGACCTGGGGTCTGCAGGCTTTCCTGCTGCCTTCAGCCTCAAAACCACCCATTCCCACTTGCCGCATACCCAGGCACAAAAATGGCCATATGTCTGGAGATTGGTCCCACGCCCAAACAGCCAGCAGGGAAAAATATGCCTTGTTCTAAAGCTCTTTGGGAACCGCTTGCGTAGCCCCACACACCTGGGGGCTGCAGGCTTTCCTGCTGCCTTCAGCCTCAAAACCACCCTTTCCCACTTGGTGCCGCGCCAGGCCCAAAAATGGCCATCTGTCTGGAGACTGGTCCCACGCCCAAAGAGCCAGCAGGGAAAACTATGCCTTGTTCTAAAGCTCTTTGGGAACCGCTTGCGTAGCCCCACACACCTGGGGGCTGCAGGCTTTCCTGCTGCCTTCAGCCTCAAAACCACCCTTTCCCACTTGGCGCCGCGCCAGGCACAAAAATGGCCATATGTCTGGAGATTGGTCCCATGCCCAAAGAACCAGCAGGGAAAACTATGCCTTGTTCTAAAGCTCTTCGCGAACCGCTTCCGTAGACCCAGACACCTGGGGGCTGCAGGCTTTCCTGCTGCCCTCAGCCTCAAAACCACCCTTTCCCACTTGGCGCCGCGCCAGGCACAAAAATAGCCATATGTCTGGAGATTGGTCCCACGCCCAAAGAGCCAGCAGGGAAAACTATGCCTTGTTCTAAAGCTCTTTGGGAACCGCTTGCGTAGCCCCACACACCTGGGGGCTGCAGGCTTTCCTGCTGCCTTCAGCCTCAAAACCACCCTTTCCCACTTGGCGCCTCGCCAGGCACAAAAATGGCCATATCTCTGGAGATTGGTCCCACGCCCAAAGAGCCAGCAGGGAAAAATACGCCTTGTTCTAAAGCTATTTGGGAACCGCTTGCGTAGCCCCACACACCTGGGGGCTGCAGGCTTTCCTGCTGCCTTCAGCCTCAAAACCACCCTTTCCCACTTGGCGCCGCGCCAGGCACAAAAATGGCCATAGGTCTGGAGATTAGTCCCACGACCAAACAGCCAGCAGGGAAAAATATGCCTTGTTCTAAAGCTCTTTGGGAACCGCTTGCGTAGCCCCACACACCTGGGGGCTGCAGGCTTTCCTGCTGCCTTCAGCCTCAAAACCACCCTTTCGCACTTGCCGCATCGCCAGGCACAAAAATGGCCATATGTCTGGAGATTGGTCCCACGCCCAAAGAGCCAGCAGGGAGAACTATGCCTTGTTCTAAAGCTCTTTGGGAACCGCTTGCGTAGCCCCACACACCTGGGGGCTGCAGGCTTTCCTGCTGCCTTCAGCCTCAAAACCACCCTTTCCCACTTGGTGCCGCGCCAGGCCCAAAAATGGCCATCTGTCTGGAGATTGGTCCCACGCCCAAAGAGCCAGCAGGGAAAACTATGCCTTGTTGTAAAGCTCTTTGGGAACCGCTTGCGTAGCCCCACACACCTGGGGGCTGCAGGCTTTCCTGCTGCCCTCAGCCTCAAAACCACCCTTTCCCACTTGGCGCCGCGCCAGGCAGAAAAACAGCCATATGTCTGGAGATTGGTCCCACGCCCAAAGAGCCAGCAGGGAAAATTATGCCTTGTTGTAAAGCTCTTTGGGAACCGCTTGCGTAGCCCCACAGACCTTGGCGTTGCGGGCTTTCCTGCCAATTTCAGCCTCAAAAAAACCCTATCCCACTTTGCGCCATGTCAGCCTCCGAAATGGCCAGATGTCTGCGGATTGCTGCCACGCCCAAAGAGCCAGGAGGGAAAACTCTGCTTGTTCTAAAGCTCTTTGGGAAACGCTTGCATGGCCCCACAGACCTGGGGCTGCGAGTTTTGCTGACACCTTCATGCTCAATACCACTTTCCCACTTCGCTCCAGGGACGGTCGCCCAAATTTCCATATGTCTGGAGATTGCTGCCACGCCTAAAGAGCCAGGAGGGAAAACTATGGCTTCTTATAAAGCTCTTTGGGAGCCGCTTGCATGGCCCCACAGACCTTGGGGCTGTTTGCTTTTCTGCCGCCTTCATGCTCAATACCATTCTTTCCCACTTGGATCCAGGGACGTTCTCTCAAATTTCCGTATGTCTGGAGATTCCTGCCACACCCAAAGAGCCAGTAGGGAAAACTGTGGCTTGTTCTACAGCAATTTGGAAAACACTTGCATGGCCCCACAGACCTTGGGGCTGCGGGCTTTCCTGCTACCTTCAGCTTTAAAACACCCTTTCCCACTTGGCGCCGTGCCAGCTTCCCAAATTTCCATATGTCTGGAGATTGGTGCTTGCCCAAAGAGCCAGGAGTCAAAACTGTGGCTTGTTAGAAAACTCTTTTGGGAAGCGCTTGCATGGCCCCACAGACCTTGGGTCTGCGGGATTTCCTACCGCCTACATGCTCAATACCACTCTTTCCTACTTGGCTCCAGGAACAGTCTCCCAAATTTTCATATGTCTGGAGATTGCTGCATCCCCAAAGAGCCAGCAAGGATAACTGAGGCTTGTTCTAAAGCTTTTTGGGAACCGCTTGCATGGCCCTACAGAACTTGGGAATGCGCGCTTTCCTGCTGCCTTCAGCCTCAAAGCCACCCTTTCCCACTTGGCGCCGTGCCATCCTCCCAAATATCCTTATGTTTGGATATTGCTGCCACGCCCAAATAGCCAGGAGGGAAAACTGAGGCTGTTCTAAAGCTTTTTGGGAACCGCTTCCATGGCCCCAGAGACATTGGGGCTGCAGGATTTTCTGCTGACTTCAGCCTCAATACCACCCTTTCCCACTTGGCGCTGTTCCATCCTCCCAAATATCCATATGTCTGGAGACTGCTGCCACGCCCAAACAGCCAGGAGGGAATACCGTGGCTTGTTGTTAAGCTCTTTGGGAACCGCTTTCATGGCCCCACAGACCTTGGGGCTGCGGGATTTCCTTCCGCCTTCACTCTCCAGACCACCCTTTCCAACTTGGTACCGTGCCGGCCTCCAAAAATTCCAAATTTCTGGAGATTTCTGCCACGCCCAAAGCGCCTGGAGGGAAAAATGTGGCTTGTTGTTAAGCTCTTTGGGAACCGCTTGCATGGCCCCACAAAACTTGGGGCTGCGGGTTTTCCTGCCGCCTTCACCCTCCAGACCACGCTTTCCCACTTGGCAACATGCCAGCATCCACAATTTTCGTATGCGTGGAGATTGCTGCCACGCCCAAAGAGGCATGACGGAAAACTGTGCCTTGTTCTAAAGCTCCTTGGGAACCGCTTGCATCGCTACACGGACCTTGGGTCTTCGGGCTTTCCTGCTGCTTTCACCCTCCAGACCACCGTTTCCCACGTAGCGCCGTTCCAGACACCCAAATTTCCCTCTCTCTGGACATTGCTACCACGCCCAAAGAAGCAGGAGGGGAAAATGTGGCTTTTTCTAAAGCTGTTTGAGAACCGCTTCCATGGCCCACAGAACATGGCACTGCAGGCTGTCCAGCCGCCTTCACGCTGCAGACCACCCTTTCCCACTTGGTACCGTTCCAGCCTCCAAAATTTCCATATGTCTGGAGATTTCTGCCACGCCCAAAGAGCCTGGAGGGAAAACTGGGGCTTGTTCTAAGGCTCTTTGGGAACCACTTGCATTGTCCCACAGACCTTGGGGCTGCGGTCTTTCCTGCCCCCTTCACCCTCAGTACCACACTTTCCCACTTGGAGCCGTGCAAGCCTCCAAAATATCCATATGTCTGTAGTTTGCTGCTACAGCCAAAGAGCCAGGAGGGAAAACTATGGTTTGCTCTAAAGCTCTTTGGGAACTGGTTGCATGGCCCCACAGACCTTGGGGCTACGGACTTTCCTGGCAAATTCACCCTTAAAACCACCCTTTCCTCCTTGGCGCTACGGACGCTCTCCCAAATTTCCATATGTCTGGTGATTGCTACCACGCCCAAAAGGCCAGCAGGGAAAATCGTAGCTTGTTATAAAGCTCTTTGGGAACTGCTTCCATGGCCCCACAGAGCTCGGGGCAAAGGGCTTTCCTGCCGCCTTCATTTTCAAAAACACGCTTTCCTGCTTGGCACCGTGCCAGTCTGCAAAATTTCCTTTAGAACTTTAGAGCTTTAGAAAAAGACACAGTTTTCCCTCCTGGCTCTGCAGCCGTGGCTGCAATCCCCACACATATGGAAATTTGAAACACCGTTCCTGGCGTCAAGTGGGGAAGGGTAGTATTGAGGCTGAAGGCAGCAGGAAAGAACGCAGTCCCAAGGTCTGTGTGGCCATGGAAGCGGTTCGCAAAGAGCTTTGAACAAGCTGCAGTTTTCCCTCCTGGCTCTTTGGAGAAGGCAGCAATCTCCAGACATATGCAAATTTGGGAGTCTGGCACAGCGCCAATTGGGAAAGGGTCTTTTTGAAGGTGATAGCGCCAGGGAAGTCCGCAGACGCAAGGTCTATGGAGCCATGGAAGCAGTCCCCAAAGAGCTTTGTAACAAGCCACAGTTTTCCCTCCTGGCTTTTTGGGCGTGGCAGCAAGCTCCAAACACAGGGAAATTTGGGGAACTGGCACAGTGCCACTTGCGAAAGGGTGGTTTTGAGCCTGAAGGCAGCAGGAAAGCCCGTAGCCTTATGATCTGTGGGGCCATGGAAGCGGTTCCCAAAGAGCTTTAGAACAAGCCACAGGTTTCCCTACTGCCTCTTTGACGTGGCAGCAATCTCCAGACATATGCAAATTTGGGAAGCTGGCAGTGCATCAAGTGGGAAAGGGTGGTATTGAGGCTGAAGGCAGCAGGAAAGCCTGCAGCCCCAAGGTCTGTTGGGCCGTGCAGGTGGTTCCCAAAGAGCTTTAGAACAAGACACATTTTACCCCCTGGATCTTTGGGCGTGGCAGCCCTCTCCAGACATATGCAAATTTGGGAGGCTGGCACGGTGCCATTTGGGAAAGTGTGGTTTTGAGGCTGAAGGTGCTAGGAAAGCCCGCAAACCAAAGGTCTGTGGGGCCATGCAAGCGGTTCCCAAAGAGCTTTAGAACAAGCCACAGTTTTCCCTACTAGCTTTTTGGGCGTGTCAGCAGGCTCCAGACATATGCAAATTTGGGAGGCTGTCACGGCGCCTATTGGGAAAGGATGGTATTGAGGGTGAAGGCGGCAGGAATACCCGCAGCCTCAAAGACTGTGGGGCCATGCAAGGGGTTCCGAAAGAGCTTTAGAACAAGCCACAGTTTTCCCCTCTGGCTCTTTGGGCGTGTCAGCAGAGTCAAGACATATGGATATTCGGGAGGCTGGCATGGGGCCAAGAAGTAAAGGGTTGTTTGGAGGCTGAAGGCGGCAGGAAAGCATGCAGCCCCAAGGTCTGAGGGCCATGTAAGTGGTGACCAAAGGGCTTTTGAAGAAGCCACGATTTTCCCTCCTGGCTCTTTGGGCGTGGCAGCAATCTCCTGACATATGGAAATTTGGGAGACTGTCCCTGGCGCTAACTGGGAAGGGGTCGTTTTGAGGCTGAACGTGGCAGGAAAGCCCGTAGTCCCAATGTCTCTGGAGCCATGCCAGAGGTTCCCAAAGAGCTTGTGAACAAGCCACAGTTTTCCCTCCTGGCTCTTTGGGTGTGGTAGCAATCACCAGACATAGGGACATTTTGGAGGCTCTCACGGCCCAAAGTGGGAAAGGGTGTTATTGAGGCTGAAATCGTCAGGAAAGCCCGCAGCCCCAAGGTCTGTGGGGCCATGGAAGCGGTTCCCAAAGAGCTTTAGAACAAGCTGCAGTTTTGCCTCCTGGCTCTTTGGGCGTAGCAGCAATATCCAGACATATGCAATTTTGGGAGGCTGGCATGGCGTCAATTGGGAAAGGGAGGTTATTGAGGCTGAAGGCGGCAGGAAAGCCCGCAGCCCCGAGGTCTGTGGGGCCATGGAAGCGGTTCCCAAAGAGCTTTCGAACAAGCCACAGTTTTTCCTTCTGGCTCTTTGGGCGTGCAGAAGTCTCCAGACATATGCAAATTTGGGAGGCTTGCACGGCGCCATTAGGGAAAGGGTGGCTTTGAAAATGAAGGCGGCAAGAAAGCCCGCAGCCCCAAGGTCTGTTGGGCCATGCAAGCGGTTCCCAACGTGCTTTAGAACAAGCTACATTTTTCCCTCCTGGCACTTTGGGCATGGCAGCAATCTCCAGACATAGGCAAATTTGTGAGACTGGCACGTTGCCAACTGGGAAAGGGTTGTCTGGATGGTGAAGGCGGCAGGAAAGCCCGCAGCCTCAAGGTCTGTGGGGCCATGCAAGAGGTTCCCAAAAAGCTTCTGAACAAACCACAGTTTTCTCTCCTGGCTCTTTGGGCATGGCAGCAACCTCCAGACATATGCAGATTTGGGAGGCTGGAAGGGCGAAAATTATGAAAGGGTGGTATTTAGGGTGAAGGCGGCAGGAAAGCCCGCAGCCCAAAGGTTTGTGGGGCCATGCAAGCGGTTCCCAAAGAGCTTTATGACAAGCCACAGTTTTCCCTCCTGGCTCTTTGGGCGCAGCAGTATGTCTCCAGAAATATACAAATTTGGGAGGCTGGCACGGCGCCAAGTGGGAAAGGGTGTTATTGAGGCAGAAGACATCAGGAAAGCCTGGAGCCCCAAGGTCTGTTGGGCCATGGAAGCGATTCCTTAAGAGCTTTAGAACAAGCCACAGTTTTCCCTCCTGGCTCTTTGGGCATGGCAGCAATCTCCAGACAAATGGAAATTTGGGAGGCTGGCACGGTGCCAGGTGGGAAAGGGTGGTTTTGAGGCTGAAGGCAGCAGGAAAGCCTGTAGCCCCAAAGTCTGTGGGGCTAAGCAAGCGGTTCCCAAAGAGCTTTAGAACAAGCCACAGTTTTCCCTCCTGGCTCTTTATGCGTGGCAGCAATCTCCAGACATATGGAAATTTGGGAGGCTGGCACAGCGCCATTTGGGAAAGGGTTGTTTTGAGACTGAAGGCGGCAGGAAAGCCCGCAGACCCAAGGTCTGTGGGGCCATAGAAGCGGTTCTCAAAGAGCTTTAGTAGAAGCCACAGTTTTCCCTCCTGGCTCTTTGGGCATGGCAGCAATCTCCATATATACGCAATTTTGGGAGGCTGCCATGGTGTCAATTGGGAAAGGGAGGTTATTGAGGCTGAATGCGGCGGGAAAGCCCGCATCCCCAAGGTCTGTGTATCCATGCAAGAGGTTCCGAAAGAGCTTTAGAACAAGCCACAGTTTTCCCTCCTGGCTCTTTGGGCGTGGCAGCAATCTCCAGACATATGGAAATTTGGGAGGCTGGCACGGCACCAAGTGGGAAAGGGTGGTTTTGAGGCTAAAGGCGGCAGCAAAGCCTGCAGCCCCAAAGTCTGTGGGGCCATGCAAGCGGTTCCCAAAGAGGTTTAGAACAACCCATAGTTTCCCATCCTGGCTCTTTGGGCGCAGCAGTATGTCTCCAGACAGATGCAAATTTGGGAGGCTGCCACGGCGCCAAGTGGGAAAGGGTTGTTTGGAGGCAGAAGACATCAGGAAAGCCTGCAGCCCCAAGGTCTGTGGGGCCATGGAAGCGGTTCCCAAAGAGCTTTAGAACAAGCCACAGTTTACCCTCCTGGCTCTTTGGGCATGGCAGCAATCTCCAGACATATGGATATTTTGGAGACCCTCCCTGGCGCCAAGTGGGAAAGGGTGTTATTGAGGCGGAAGAGGTCAGAAAAGCCTGCAGCCCCAAGGTCTGTGGGGCCATGCAAGAGTTTCCCAAAGAGCTTTAGAAGAACCACAGTTTTCCCTCCTGGCTCCTTGGGCGTGGCACCAATCTCCAGACATATGGAAATTTAAGAGGCTGGCACGCCGTCAAGTGGGAAAGCGCGGTTTTGAGGCTGAAGGCAGCAGGAAAGCCTGCAGCCCCATGGTCTGTGGGGCCATGCAAGCGGTTCCCAAAGAGCTTTCGAACAAGCCACAGTTTCCCTCCTGGCTCTTTAGGCGTGGCAGCAATGTCAAGACATATGGAAATTTGGGAGGCTGGTGCAGCGCCATTTCGGAAAGGGTTTTTTTGAGGCTGAATGCGGCAGGAAAGCCCGCAGCCTCAAGGTCTTCGGGGCCATGGAAGCGGTTACCAAAGAGCTTTAGAACAAGCCACAGTTTACCCTCCTGGCTCTTGGGCCATGGCAGCAATCTCCAGACATATGGATATTTTGGAGACCCTCCCTGGCGCCAAGTGGGAAAGGGTGTTATTGAGGCTGAAGAGTTCAGGAAAGCCCGCAGCCCCAAGGTCTGTCGGGCCATGCAAGCGTTTGCCAAAGAGCTTTAAAACAAGCCACAATTTTCCCTCGTGTCTCTTTGGGCGTGGATGCAATCTCCAGACACCTGGACATTAGGGAGGCTGGCACGGCGCCAAGTGGGAAAGGGTGTTATTGAGCCGAAAGGCGGCAGGAAAGTCCGCATCCACAAGGTCTGTGGGTCCATGCAAGAGGTTCCGAAAGAGCTTCAGAACAAGCCACAGTTTTCCCTCCTGGCTCTTTGGGGGTGGCACCAGTCTCCAGACCTATGGAAATTTTGGAGGCTGGCACGGCGCGAAGTGGGAAAGGCTGTTATTGAGGCTAAAGTCGGCAGGAAAGCCCGCATCCCCAAGGTCTGTGGGTCCATGCAAGCGGTTCCCAAAGAGCTTTCGAACAACCCACAGTTTTCCCCCCTGGCTCTTTGGGCGCAGCAGTATATCTCCAGACATATGTAAATTTGGGAGGCTAGCACGGCGCCAAGTGGGAAAGGGTTGTTTGGAGGCAGAAGACATCGGGAAAGCCCGCAGCTCCACGCTCTGTGGGGCCCTGCATGCGGTTCCCAAAGAGCTTTAGAACAAGCCAAACTTTTCCCTCCTGGGTCTTTGGGCGTGGCAGCAGTCTCCAGACATCAGGAAATCTGGGAGACTGGCACGTTGCCAAGTGGAAAAGGGTTTTCTGGAGGGTGAACGTGGCAGGAAAGGCCTGCATCCCCAAGGTCTGTGGGGCCATGGAAGCGGTTCCCAAAGAGCTTTAGAAGAAGCAACAATTTTCCCTCCTGGCTCTTTGGGCATGGCAGCAATATCCAGACATATGGAAACTTGGGCGGCTTCCACGGCGCCAAGTGGGAAAGGGTGTTATTGAGGCTCAAGGCAGCAGGAAATCCCGCAGCCCCAATGTCTGTGGGGCCATGCTAGGCGTTCCTAAAGAGCTTTAGAACAAGCCACAGTTTTCATTCCTGGCTCTTTGGGCGTGGCAGGAATCTCCAGACATACACAAATTTGGGAGGCTGGCACAGCGCCAAGTGGGAAAGGGTGTTATTGAGGCAGAAGACATCAGGAAAGCCCGGAGCCCCAAGGTCTGTGGGGCCATGCAAGCGTTTGCCAAAGAGCTTTAGAACAAGCCACAGTTTTCCCTCCTGGCTCTTTGGGGGTGGCACCAGTCTCCAGACAAATGGAAATTTTGGAGGCTGGCACGGCGCCAAGTGGGAAAGGCTGTTATTGAGGCTAAAGGCGGCAGGAAAGCCCGCATCCCCAAGGTCTGTGGGTCCATGCAAGCGGTTCCCAAAGAGCTTTCGAACAACCCACAGTTTTCCCCCCTGGCTCTTTGGGCGCAGCAGTATGTCTCCAGACCTATGTAAATTTGGGAGGCTAGCACGGCGCCAAGTGGGAAAGGGTTGTTTGGAGGCAGAAGACATCGGGAAAGCCCGCAGCCCCAAGGTCTGTGGGGCCATGGAAACGGTTCCCAAAGAGCTTTCGAACAAGCCACAGTTTTGCATCCTGGATCTTTGGGCATGGCAGCATTCTCCAGACTTATGGAAATTTGGGAGGCTGCAACGGTGCCAGGTGGGAAAGGGTGGTTTTTTAGGCTGAAGGCGACAGGAAAGCCCACAGCCCCAAAGTATGTGGGCCCATGCAAGCGGTTCCCAAAGAGCTTTAGAACAAGCCACAGTTTTCCCTGCTGGCTCTTTGGACGTATCAGCAATCTCCAGACATATGGAAATTTGGGAGGCTGGCACGGCGCCAAGTGGGAAAGTGTGGTTTTGAGGCAGTATACATCAGGAAAGCCCGCAGACCTAAGCTCTGTGGGGCCATGGAAGCGGTTCACAAAGAGCTTTAGAACAAGCCGCAGTTTTCCTTCCTGTCTCTTTGGGCGTGGCAGCAATCTCCAGACGTATGCAATTTTGGGAGGCTGGCATGGCGTCAATTGGGAAAGGGAGGTTAGTGAGGCTGAAGGCGGCAGGAAAGCCCGCAGCCTCAAGGTCTTTGGGGCCATGGAAGCGGTTCCCAAAGAGCTTTAGAACAAGCCACAGTTTACCCTCCTGGCTCTTTGGGCATGGCAGCAATCTCCAGACGTGTGGATATTTTGGAGACCGTCCCTGGCGCCAAGTGGGAAATGGAATTATTGAGGCTGAAAGGTCAGGAAAGCCCGCAGCCCCAAGGTCTGTGGGGCCACGCAAGTGTTTGCCAAAGAGCTTTAGAAGAAGTCACACTTTTCCCTCCTGGCTCTTTGGGCGTGGCAGCAATTTCCAGACAAATGCAAATTTGGGAGGCTGGCACGGCGCCAAGTGGGAAAGTGTGGTTTTGGGGCTGAAGGCAGCAGGAAAGCCTGCAGCCCCAAAGTCTGTGGGGCCATAGAAGAGGTTCCCAAAGAGCTTTAGAATAAGCCACAGTTTTCCCTCCTGGCTCTTTGGGTGTGGCAGCAATCTCCAGACATATGGAGATTTGGGAGGCTGGCACGGCGCCATTTGGGAAAGGGTTGTTTTGAGGCTGAAGGCGGCAGGAAAGCCAGCAGACCCAAGGTCTGTAGGGCCATGCAAGCGTTTGCCAAAGAGCTTTAAAACAAGCCACAATTTTCCCTCGTGGCTCTTTGGGCGTGGCAGCAGTCTCCAGACATATGGAAATTTGTGAGGCGGGCACAGCACCAAGTGGGAAATGGTTTTATTGAGTCAGAAGACATCAGGAAAGCCTGCAGCCCCAAGGTCTGTGGGGCCATGGAAGCGGTTCCCAAAGAGATTTAGAAGAAGCAACACTTTTACCTCCTAGCTATGTGGGCGCAGCAGTATGTCTCCAGACATATGCAAATTTGGGAGGCTGGCACGGAGACAAGTGGGAAAGGGTGTTATTGAGGCAGAAGACCTCAGGAAAGCCCGCAGACCTAAGGTCTGTGGGGCCATGGAAGCGATTCACAAAGAGCTTTCGAACAAGCCACATTTTTCCCTGCTGGCTCTTTGGGCGTGGCAGCAAGCTCCAGATGTATGCAATTTTGGGAGGCTAGCATGGCGTCAATTGGGAAAGGGAGGTTAGTGAGGCTGAAGGCGGCAGGAAAGCCCGCAGCCTCAAGGTCTTTGGGGCCATGGAAGCGGTTCCCAAAGACCTTTAGAACAAGGCAGAGTTTTCCCTCCTGGCTCTTTGGGCGTGGCAGAAGTCTCCAGACATATGGAAATTTGTGAGGCTGGCACGGCACCAAGTGGGAAATCGTTTTATTGAGGCAGAAGACATCAGGAAAGCCCGCATCCCCAAGGTCTGTGGTTCCATGCAAAAGGTTCCGCAAGAGCTTTAGAAGAAGCCACATTTTTCACCTCTGGCTCTTCGGGCATGGCAGCAATGTCCAGACAAATGGAAATTTGGGAGGCTGGCAAGGTGCCAGGTGGGAGAGGGTGGTTTTGAGGCTCATGGCGGCAGGAATGCCCGCAACCCCAACGTCTGTGGGGCCATGCAAGTGGTTCCCAAAGAGCTTTAGAACAATCCAATGTTTTTCCTCCTGGCTCCTTGGGCGTGGCAGAAATCTCCAGACATATGCAAATTTGGGAGGCTGGCATGGCGTTAATTGGGACAGGGAGGTTTTTGAGGCTGAAAGCGGCAGGAAAGCCCGCAGCCTCAAGGTCTTTGGGGCCATGGAAGCAGTTCCCAAAGAGCTTTAGAACAAGCCACAGTTTTCCCTCCTGGCTCTTTGGGCATGGCAGCAGTCTCCAGACATATCTATATTTTGGAGACCGTCCCTGGCGCCACGTGGGAAAGGGTGTTATTGACGCTGAAGACGTCAGGAAAGCCCGCAGCCCCAAGGTCTGTGGGGCCATGCAAGCGTTTCCCAAAGAGATTTAGAACAAGCCAGAAATTTCCCTCCTGGCTCTTTGGGCGTGGCAGCAATCTCCAGACATCTGAACATTTGGGAGTCTGGTGCGGCGCCAAGTTGGTAAGTGTTGTTTTGAGGCTAAAGGCAGCAGGAAAGCCCGCATCCCCAAGTCTGTGGGTCCATGCAAGGAGTTCCCAAAGAGCTTCAGAACAAGCCACACTTTTGCCTCCAAGCTCCTTGGGTGTGGGAGCAATCTCCAGACGTATGGAAATTTGGGAGGCTGGAACGGCACCAAGTGGGAAAGGGTTGTTTGGAGGCTAAAGGCGGAAGAAAATCCTGAATCCCCAAGGTTTGTGGGGCCATGCAAGAGGTTCCAGAAGAGTTTTAGAACAAGCCACAGTTTTCCCTCCTGGGTCTTTGGGTGTGGCAGCAATCTCCAGACATATGGAAATTTGGGAGTCTGGCACGGCCCCAAGTGGGAAAAGGTGTTATTGAGGCAGAAGACATTAGGAAAGCCCGCAGCCCCAAGGTCTGTGGGGCCATGGAAGCGGTTCCCAAAGAGCTTTAGAACAAGCCACATTTTTCCCTCCTGGCTATTTGGGCGTGGAAGCAATCTCCAGACATATGGAAATTTGGGAGGCTGGCACGGTGCCAGGTGGGAAAGGGTGGTTTTGAGGCGGAAGGTCGCAGAAAAGCCTGCAGCCCCAAAGTCTGTGGGGCCATGCAAGCGGTTCCCATAGAGCTTTAGAATAAGCCACAGTTTTCCCTCCTGGCTCTTTGGGCGTGGCAGCAATATCCAGACATATAGAAATTTGGGAGGCTGGCACGGCACCACGTGGGAAAGGGTGTCATTGAGGCAGAAGACATCAAGAAAGCCTGCAACCACAAGGTCTGTGGGGCCATGGAATCGTTTCCGAAATAGCTTTAGAAGAAGCCACACTTTTCCCTACTGGCTCTTTCGGCGCAGCAGTATGTCTACAGATATATGAAAATTTGGTAGGCTGGCAAGGCGCCCAGTGGGAAAGGGTTTTTTGGAGGCTGAAGGCGGCAGGAAAGCCTGTAGCCCCCAGTTGTGTGGGGCCATGCAAGAGGTTCCGAAAGAGCTTTAGAACAAGCCAGATTTTTCTCTCCTGGCTCTTTGGGCGTGGCAGCAATCTCCAGACATATGGAAATTCGGGAGGCTGCCACGGCACCAAGTGGGAAAGGGTGTTATTGAGGCAGAAGACATCAAGAAAGCCCGCAGCCCCAAGGTCTCTGGGGCCATGGAAGCGTTTCCGAAAGAGCTTTAGAACAAGCCAGAATTTAGACTCCTGGCTCTTTGGGCATGGCAGCAATCTCCAGAGATATGGATATTTTGGAGACCGTCCCTGGCTCCACGTGGGTAAAGGTGGTTTTGAGGCTAAAGGCGGCAGGAAAGCCCGCATCCCCAAGGTCTGTGGGTCCATGCAAGCGTTTGCCAAAGAGCTTTAGAACAAGCCACAGTTTTCCCTGCTGGCTCTTTGGGTGTGGAAGCAATCTCCAGACATCAGGACATTTGGGAGTCTGGCATGGCGCCAAGTGGGAAAGAGTGGTTTTTAGGCTAAAGGTGGCAGGAAAGCGCGCATCCCCAAGGTCTGTGGGTCCATGCAAGGAGTTCGCAAAGAGCTTTAGAAGAAGCCACAGTTTTCCCTCGTGGCTCTTTGGGCGTGGCAGCAATCTCCAGACATATGCAAATTTTGGAGGCTGCCACAGCGCCAAGTGGGAAAGGGTTGTTTGGAGGCTGATAGTGGCAGAAAAGACTGCATCCCCAAGTTCTGTGGGGCCATGGAAGCGGTTCCCAAAGAGCTTTAGAACAAGGCATAGTTTTCCCTCCTGGCTCTTTGGGCGTGGCAGCAGTCTCCAGAGATTTGGATATTTTGGAGACCGTCCCTGGCGCCACGTGGGTAAAGGTGGTTTTGAGGCTAAAGGCGGCAGGAAAGCCCGCATCCCCAAGGTCTGTGGGTCCATGCAAGCGTTTGCCAAAGAGCTTTAGAACAAGCCACAGTTTTCCCTCCTGCCTCTTTGGGCATGGCAGCAATCTCCAGACATCTGGACATTTGGGAGGCTGGCACGGCGCCATTTGGGAAAGGGTTCTTTGGAGGCTGATGGCGGCAGAAAAACCCACAGCCCCAAGGTCTGTGGGTCCATGCAAGAGGTTCCGAAAGAGCTTTAGAAGAAGCCACGTATTTCCCTCCTGACTCTTTGGGCGTGGCAGCAATGTCCAGATATATGCAATTTTGGGAGGCTAGCATGGCGTCAATTGGGAAAGGGGGGTTATTGAGGCTGAAGGCGGCAGGAAAACCCGCAGCCTCAAGGTCTTTGGGGCCATGGAAGCGGTTCCCAAAGAGCTTTAGAACAAGCCACAGTTTTCCCTCCTGGCTCTTTGGGTATGGCAGCAATCTCCAGAGATATGGATATTTTGGAGACCGTCCCTGGCACCAAGTGGGAAAGGGTGTTATTGAGGCTGAAGAGGTCAGGAAAGCCCGCAGCCCCAAGGTCTGTGGGGCCATGGAAGCGGTTCCCAAAGAACTTTCGAACAAGCCACAGTTTTCCCTCCTGGCTCTTTGGACGTGTCAGCAATCTCCAGACATATGGAAATTTGGGAGGTTGGCACGGCACCAAATGGGAAAGGGAGTTATTGAGTGTGAAGGCGCCAGGAAAGCCCGCATCCCCAAGGTCTGTGGGGCCATGCAAGCATTTCCGAAAGAGCTTTAGAAGAAGCCACACATTTCCCTCCTGGCTCTTTGGGCGCAGCAGTGTGTCTCCAGACATATGGAAATTTGGGAGGCTGGCACGGCGCCAAGTGGGAAAGGGTTGTTTGGAGGCTGAAGGCGGCAGAAAAGCCTGCATCCCCAAGGTCTGTGGGGCCATGGAACCGTTTCCCAAAGAGCTTAGATCAAGGCAGTGTTTTCCCTCCTGGCTCTTTGGGCGTGGCAGCAATCTCCAGAGAAATGGAAATTTGGGAGGCTGGCACGGTGCCAGGTGGGAAAGGGTGGTTTTGAGGCTGAAGGCAGCAGGAAAGCCCGCATCCCCAAGGTCTGTGGGTCCATGCAAGCGGTGCTCAAAGAGCTTTAGAACAAGTCACAGTTTTCCCTGCTGGCTCTTTGGGCGTGGCAGCAATATCCAGACATATGGATATTTTGGAGACCGTCCCTGGCGCCAAGTGGGAAAGGGTGTTATTGAGGCTGAAGACGTCAGGAAAGCCCGCAGCCCCAAGGTCTGTGGGGCCATGCAAGCATTTCCGAAAGACCTTTAGAAGAAGCCAGACATTTCCCTCCTGGCTCTTTGGGCGCAGCATTATGTCTCCAGACATATGCAAATTTGGGAGGCTGGCACGGCGCCCAGTGGGAAAGGGTTGTTTGGAGGCTGAAGGCGGCAGGAAAGCCTGCAGCCCCAAGGTCTGTGGGGCCATGCAAGAGGTTCCGAAAGAGTCTTAAAACAAGACACAGTTTTCCCTCCTGGCTCTTTGGGCGCAGCAGTATGTCTCCAGACATATGCAAATTTGGGAGGCTGGCACGGAGACAAGTGGGAAAGGGTGTTATTGAGGCAGAAGACATCAGGAAAGCCCGCAGCCCCAAGGTCTGTGGGGCCATGCAAGCGGTTCCCAAAGAGCTTTAGAGCAAGCCACAGTTTTCCCTCCTGCCTCTTTGGGCGTGGAAGCAATCTCCAGATATCTGGACATTTGGGAGGCTGGCACGGCGCCAAGTGGGAAAGGGTGGTTTTGAGGCTGAAGGCAGCAGGAAAGCCTGCAACCCCCAGGTGTGTGGAGCCACGCAAGCGTTTCCGAAA
The DNA here is from genome assembly GCF_028500815.1 of Rissa tridactyla. NCBI lineage: Eukaryota > Metazoa > Chordata > Aves > Charadriiformes > Laridae > Rissa > Rissa tridactyla. The sequence goes on along the minus strand of NC_071469.1, from coordinate 71,170,497 downwards.
GAGCTTTAGAACAAGGCATAGTTTTCCCTCCTGGCTCTTTGCCGTGGGACCAATCTCCAGACATATGGCCATTTTTGTGCCTGGCGCTGCGCCAAGTGGGAAAGGGTGGTTTTGAGGCTGAAGGCAGCAGGAAAGCCTGCAGCCACCAGGTGTGTGGGGCTACGGAAGCGGTTCCCAAAGGGCTTTAGAACAAGGCATAGTTTTCCCTGCTGGCTCTTTGGGCGTGGGACCAATCTCCAGACATATGGCCATTTTTGTGCCTGGCTATTGGACAATGGAGTATTTCAAAGATGGAAAAACAATGAAGGAAAATATCATCCTGCAAGGAGGAATTAAGTCAGTCCTCTGTCCAACATAAATCATGTGCAAAAAATAACAGTACATATCACAAAAATTTAGAGTATATTTAAATCGATACCAGATATTTGAGTAAGACCCAAGCCCTTGTTTATTCAAGATGTGAAATAATCCTAAATAATGAAAATAATCGTAAATCCATCACAATCAAAGCTACTGTGAAATCCTACCTGTGGATAAATACCATGCAAAGCAAGGTCATTCTTTTGTCCCCTGCTGGGAGGAAAAAAGTTGAACAAGAAACGTTTCTTGAGAGGAAACTGAAATCCTACTACAAAACTACTACTATTGCTATCAGTAAGATAAGATATTACTATCACTAAAATGGATTATTCCAAGGTTTATTAAATATTTCAAAAGAATACATCACATAAACGATGCTGTAAAAAGTGGGGATCAGTATGTTAGTGCACATCAGCACATCATTGCATTCATCGCTCTTTGTTGGCAGAGAAATGAATTCCTGCTACGAAGGTGGCTAAATCAGTGTTAATGAATATTCCATCTGACCAATTGTAAAGCTTCGTAAGGCTTAACATTTCTCTCTATGCATGCTGCCACATCCTACTCCTGAAAATTGTGCTGGATCAAATACACTCTTGCCCATATTTAGGCACAAATAACTTACTAGTCACCTGCAGGGACAAAACTGAAAGCAGCACAACACAGACAGGTATATTTGAGGCATTTTAAGCAGCCTGTGTAAGCAGGAGCCCACCTGTAGTTCCACTGAACATTGGTTCTTAGGTGACGGTGATGGTATGGTAGACTACATATGCTGATCTTCGAGGTGCTGAAGCTTGGAAATAAGTCTTTCTTCCAGTTTCTCTCAGATAAGGTGTAGAAGAAGCAGTTTCATCATCCTTACTTGGACCCCTTTGTTGGCGACGTGGCTTTCCTTTGGGGTCTGAAGTATGAATTCCTAAAAGTGAAAAAACAAATGTAAACAATAATGTTGCGCTATTACTCAAAATTTGACATATTGCAGGAGACTGGAGGCTGGAAGATAAGATAAAATGAACCAAATGCGCAATTAAATTAAATGAACCACATGCCCAATTAAATGCCCAACCAAAATATATTCCGTTATTTTATTTACCACAAGATGTTCAGCAACGAGAAGCCAATGCTAAAGTATATTACCTCCATTTTCAAAGGATCTGTGATCTGTTCTGGGAATACCCGCTATGGGTACTCTCCTTCCGGAACGCTCTCCCTCTCTTTTTGAATTATTAATTTTTGTAGAAATTGTATTACCATCACCTGGAAAGGCAACAGAAAGAAGGTTTTAGCTGCTTCTGTGCAAGCATAGGGAACGGCACTGCCACTCTCTTCCTCCCACTTCTGTGAGCTAGTGATTTGTTTAGTGCAATTTCCTTTAACGTCTCGGTCTATAGTCTTCCCCTCTTTTGTTAATGATTTGGATCCTGTGTAGTGTAACTGACATGTAACTCTCATGCTCTCTAAGAGAAGACCCTAATACACAGGTTGAAGAAAACTATGGCTCCAAAGTAAAGAACCAGCTACAAATTACCTTCTCGTTCTTTAGTTTCTCACTTTTCATGAACCCTATCTGATCGAGTTTATGGTATTTTCACGATGCATGTCATCATAGTAGTATGATGTGCCTCAGAGAACCCAACTGAAGAAATGCTTTGGGGAAGCATCTCTGTCCCTTTCTCTGAATGCATCTGTCTTTTCAGACTGTCTCAACAGCAGCTGTGAACACAGCCCCCTCACCCACTCCTCTCCTCTAAGTGCTGACTATCAGCCCAGATACATCCTTTCTCTACGCTGCATTGGTGGCATATGGACCTCTGGAACACCCATGGTTGAGTCCATGGAAACCCATGCACGCCGAAGGACACCTTCTGGCTGAACTATGAATTACTTCTTCTGGCTGTAGCATCGAGATACATCCTGGACACGGGCAGTTTGTGAACATAACAAAATACTGCAAATGATGAGGCTAAAATTGTCATGGCACTGGTTGCAGAGGTAAGCCCACTTCAAACTACAAACAGAACCTCTCAAGGCAAGTGGTAGTATAAAGTAGCCACAGTGCTCTTCACCTGGCCCCAGCAACTCTGGAGGAAGACGCGGCTTTGCCTGTTCTTCCTTTCCTCCTGCTAGTGTAAATAAGCACTTCTATTCCTCTCAGTTTGGGCCAGAATGCAGCAGAAATTATGTATTTTGGCTTCAGTTTATGGGGTACTTTAAAGTCAAAGTTTGTCCTTTTTTTCTTTTTACTTCAAAACCATAAGGTAACAATCGGGTAACAATTTAGCTACAATAATCAGATTGACACACTTCATACACTGCCAAATCTATTCTACAATTCTCTCGTGAAAAGGAGGAAGTCTACCCATCAAGATGTTTTGGTGTCGGTATTTTAATTTGCTGCATGTGACTAGTTTTTAAGTACACTTTATGAAGTGTTATCCTCTTTCCTTGACCATAGTTTTACCGGTTCTGTTAAGGCCTGTGTTCTGTGAGATACCAGCTATGTTCAAATCTGTTTCAGTCGATGGAAGTGGAAAGTGCACAGCATGTCATGTGCTCAAACCTGTGGATATCAAAGATTTTGGTAACTCAGGGACTCATCCTGGTCACACTGAATTTAATAAAGGATGCAAACTGGCTAAAAGCAGCAGAACTGGACCGTAATCCTCAATAACTGCTGTCATCTTGCAATGAAACAAACTTTCACTTCAGATTGGTTTTCTGCAAAGTATATAACATCCACGGCACTTGCAGAGCAAGAAAAATAACAACACCACAAAATTAGGAAATGCATCATAATTAACTACCTTTCACATTGGAATATTTTGATGCAATTGGTTCTTTTTCCCGAGGCAGTGCCTCGCATCTTTTCCCTTCAATAAATGTGTTCCTCTGTGCCACAGAACAGTCGCCTCCTATAGGAAAGGAGTCTCACAAAGTTATCTGCACTTCAAGAGCACCCAAAGAGATGCGAACAATGCAAAGACTCCGCTCTTACAATTATATTAAGTTTTTACCTGAAATGAATGCAAAGAATACCATGAAACCAAATAGCTAATTCATTAAGACTCACAAAAAATTAGATAAACAGTGCATTTCAAAAGCTTTCAATACATATGGGTTTAAAGAGAGATTTAATTCTAGAATTGCTTCTCATCTCTATCCTTTTCTCTGAATGTATGTAGTTATAAATAAAGGCATATCTTAAAAGCTATATCCATACATGGATACTCATTTGTGACAGAGGATACAGAGGAGGCAGAGTTACTGAGTGCCTTCTTTGCTTCAGTCTTTACTGCTAAGGCAGCCCTCAGGAACCCCAGACCCTGGAGGTAAGAGAGAGCGCCTGGAGTAAGGAAGACTCGCCCTCGATCAAGGAAGATCGGGTTAAAGATCATTTAGGCAAACCTGACACCCACAAATCCATGGGCCCTGATGGGATGCACCCATGCGTGCCGAGGGAGCTGGCAAATGTTATTGCAGAGCTGCTCTCCATCATCTTTGAAAGGTCACGGAGAACAGGAGGGGTGCCTGAGGACTGGAGGAAAGCTAATGTCACATAAGTCTTCAAAAAAGGGCAAGGAGGAGGACCCGGGAAACTGCAGGCCAGTCATCCTTACTTTCATCCCTGGAAAGGTGACGGAGCAGCTCATCCTGGACGTCATCTCTAAGGATGTAGAGGAAAAGAAGGTTAACGGGAGTGGTCAACATGGATTCACCAAGGGGAAATCATGCCTGACCAATATGATAGCCTTCTGTGATGGAATGACTCGCTGGGTGGATGAGGGGAGAGCAGCGGACGTTGTCAACCTTGACTTCAGCAAAGCTTTTGACGTAATCTGCCATAACTTCCTCATAGGTGAGTTTAGGAAGTGTGGGTTAGATGAGTGGGCAGTGAGGTGAATGGAGAACTGACTGAATGGCAGAGCGCAGAGGGTTGTAATCAGCAGCACAGAGTCTAGCTGGAGGCCTGTGGGTAGTGGTGTTCCCCAGGGGTCAGCACTGGGTCCAGTCTTGTTCAACATACTCATCAACGACCTGGATGAGGGGACAGAGTGCACCCTCAGCAAGTTTGCTGATGATACAAAACTGGGAGGAGTGGCTGACACACCAGAAGGCTGTGCCGCCATTCAGCCAGACCTGGACAGGCTGGAGAGTTGAGGGGTGAGGAAGCTAACGAAATTCAACATGGGAAAGTGTAGGGTCCTGCACCTCAGAAGGAATAACCCCATGCACCGGTAGAGGTTAGGGGCTGACCTGCTGGAAAGCAGCTCTGTAGAGAGAAATCTGGGAGTCCTAGCGGACAGCAAGGTGACCATGAGGCAGCAATGTGCCCTTGTGGCCAAGAAGACCAGTGGTATCCCGGGGTGCATGAAAAAGAGTGTGGCCAGCAGGTTAAGAGAGGTCACCCTCCCCCTCTACTCTGCCCTGGTGAGGCCACAGGTGGAGCACCGTGTCCAGTTTTGCGCCCCCCAGTTCCTGAAGGACAGGGAACTACTGGAGAGAGTCCAGTGGAGGGCGACGCAGATGATCAAGGAAATGGAGCACCTCTCTGATGAGGAAAGGTTGGGAGACTGCCTCTGTTCAGCCTGGAGAAGAGAAGCCTGAGAGGGCATCTCGTCAATGCTGATCAATATCTAAAGGGCGGGTGTCCAGAGGATGGAGCCAGACTCTTTTCAGTGGTGCCCAATGACAGGACAAGGGGCAATGGGCACAAGGAAATTCCATCTCAACATATGGAAAAGCTTCTTTACGTTGAGGGTGCCAGAGCACTGGAACAGGCTGCCCAGAGAGGTGGTGGAGTGTCCTTCTCCAGAGATATTCCAAACCCTCCTGGATGCATTCCTGTGCAACCTGCTCTGGGTGACCCTGCTTTGGCAGAGGGGTTGGACTAAATGATCTCCAGAGGTCCCTTACAACCCCTGCCATTCTGTCATTCTGTGATTCTGTGATTTCCTTGTCTGTAGTCTAAATCTATCCAAATACTTGCCAGAAATAGCTTATCAAAACCATTTTAATAACAAACATTTTAAATGTGGACATGAGAAGAAAATAATGTTGCCCAATTCTATTTCACAATTTAGGCTGGCAAAATCGGTCAGTCAGAAAAATGTGACTTCACCTGTCTGTATTATTCAAAATGGAGACAATTTTTCAATACCCATTTTTTTATCAGCACATTTTCCTACTCAAATCTGTTTTACATAAGACAGTATTATCAAGATTTTATCCCTGACATTTACACAAAACAAACAAGAATATTCTTTTTTATTTAACGTAGCAGGTCATATTTCCGCCCAGCAATTCTTAATGACTGATCTACTGGTTACTCTGGTGTCTTGCTCTGTTAAGAACATAACTCTCCCTCCTATGATGGAATTGTATTCTTACTGATTCACTAAAAAACTACTGCAGATTTTTTCAGTCATGCCACTTGGTCAAGAACGATGGAGAAACATGCTAAGGGAGGTAAATATTTATCAGTTTGTCTTCCTTTGACCTTAATTATGTGTGATAAAGCCCAACATCCAAAAAATATAGAACTCTTCTGTTACCATCTTTTATAAGACCCTTCAAGGGGCTATTTATTTAAGCTAAATTTAGTTTGATGTGTTGCTACATCTAATCATCTAGGCACCCAAGACAGCCAGCACCTGTCTTTGGCACTTGTCTTATGATCCAATAAGTAACTCCAAAAGACTGCCTGTCTCTCTTCATTTCCAACAGAGAGCCTAGATGAGAAATTTAAACTACGTTCCTAACCTTAAGGTGGTTAAACTTGGACTACATACAACTTGATCATACAGAAAAATCACATGAAAGACCGATGTTGTATATCTCAAGAAAGTACACACAGGGTTAACAGCCCATTTCTACCTTTTCCATCTACAATCGATTGATGCAGGGAGTCATCACGTGTGTGACAGTATATATATACATGGGGAAAAATGAAGGAAGCATTTGTGTACTCTTTGTAATATGCTGTCTTTCACTGTCACTAAATTAAAAAAGCGGGGAGGATGGGCAAACTATTTAATAGTTTCTCCCTGTAACAGTAATTTAAAAACTGGTAAACACTGAGAGAGAGAGAAGATGGAATGCACTTGCCTTTCTGCAAGTCTCGTTCAGTAGCTTTCAAGGGTAATAGCTCATTTTCGGGACGTGAAGACACAGTTTTTGTTGATTGGTGTTCGTCAGGGTACTGAATCCTGTAATACTCGCCTAACTATACCCCAGGGGGGGAAAAAATCACAAAGTTTACTATATTGGCAGCACTGCTGTTTAGGAAAGAGTCACTAATTCCATATTTACCGGATTTATAGCACATTTCCTTTATTGCTCTTTCCTCTTCAATATCTGCATCAGTCTTAGGCGCCCAATTAGAAACATCTGTAGGAAATATTTTTAAAAGATTACTAGGTATCTATACAAAGACCTCCAACAATTCTCAATAATCAAATACCATCATGAATTTAAGTTCAGTCTCAGATGTTTCTTTTCTGACTGCAGCCTCCCCTTCTGGACAGAAAAATGATCCCTTAATATTAGGTATTGACAAGTGCAATGGAATTGCAGTTACAACTCATATTAAGAAGCTCGTGTTTGTTGATCTAAAATGATTCAAAAACATCTTCAGTCCTCATTTGCAAAATAATCTTTCATTTACACCCAAAAGGAAATCTTCCGACTAAACACGTCGCCAGGGAGTGCTTGTCACAAAACCTCCGCCCAAAGTTCCTGTCCTGTAACATCTTCCGGCAGAGCTGGTGAAGCGAGTGCTCCTCATCTGTCTCAGTTAAGTCTCACTAAGATGACCACAGCCTGACTTTTTCCGATGTTTAAGTTAAAGTGGCTTGCTCAGAGCGAAAGCGAGTTAGGAAGCACTAACAGGCAGCCCCCCAGCCAACCTGAAAGGCAGGGGGAAAGGGAAAAGCAACTCGGGTCTGCCTGAGAACTAGCACAGCCATTGCAGAGTCCACACAGGAGAGCGGGTCGTTCTCACCCTTTCACTCTCTGGGAATGTGCAATTCATTACTTCCCTCTCATCTCTAGGTGAGATACAGTCAACGGTTTAACAATGTTTAAAAAAACTGAAATAAATAATAACGTAAATACACACACGTAGACATTCAGTTAATCTAGTGAAGAGTTTTCTCTGGGTTCTCTTCACTAGATTCAAGAATAACCTCCTGTCATAAAATGAGACTGTCTTCAGAGTTCAGGAAATCAGTTGACCAGATCATTTAAGTTGAAGTCACACAGCTATCTTTTGTAAACAAACCTGTGACTTCACCTTCAGTGATGAGTGTATACAGCCCCTGTTCCAAAGTTTGTTTCTCAGAAAAGAACTGCCTCCTAAACTGGTGATTTCATCCCCAAATTTTGAGACATTTTGAAGAGTGTTTGATGGCCATCGGAATGGTGGATCACATCATCTGAATGGTGGATCAAATTTTAAACTTTATTGAATGAAACAGAGGTATGTGAATTACACCACTATTGAAATACACAGTTAGGCATTTCACAGGAGTTAGAAAATGTTGCCTCGGTCACATCTGGTGACTATCGGTGCCAATATTTTGAAGATTAGCTGGAAACTATTTCCAAAACTCGTCAACAACTCCTTTCTAAAAATGTAATGGTTACTACGATAAATCAGTTGTGAAGTACATTGCAAGAGTCCAAAACCCCCATTCTACTTCCTTGTAAAAGAAAGAAAAAAACTGTTTACAGTTCTGTTCCTCTTCGTCATCCTCTTCATCCTCTTCATCATTGAGGTTTATAATCAGGGGAGGGTGAATTGGTAATAAAATATTCTTTTGATTTCTGAGTGATTCTTGACGATGGGCTAGATGCAGCATCCCTTCTTGTACACCCTGCTGCAATGGGGCATCTGCAGATAAGGACAGTATATTGATTTTATTAGGAGGGAACAGGAATATCACGTGCAAGTTCAGACCAGCAGGTATAGTTTTAAATCATTATCACATTGAAGGAATCATTAAATAGACAGATTGCGCCTTTTAGGAAAAATCTTCTGTGAAGGCTGACAAAAGAGCATCCTCCAGCTACAGAGAGTAGGAAAAATGATGGGTACTCGCTCCTGCGAATGGACAGATGAGGCACTGCTGAATAAAGCCTTTTGGAAAGAGGATCCTTTTGGTCATTCTACGCTATTTGAAAAAAGCTGTCTGTCTCTTCCAGATGGTGGATAGATTAATCTGAGGCAGAAACCTTCTTTCTTCCAAGCCCTTTTCAGATATTTACAACACAGGGAAACATGCGATTAGTAATAGCTGGGCTGAAGTAAGTAAGCGAGTTTAGGCCCCCACCTGTGAAACTATTTTAAACATGCTGAATAATAGGCAGGCCTCTATCACTCCTCATGGCATCAATTTTGAAGACGTTAGCTTGTGGATATTTCTTTCTATCAATTTTCTGAATCACGACTCTCTTTACTAAGTACAAAATGTAGATTTTGAGAAAGAATATGAAGTTCATGAAAGTAAGTTACACTTACGTTCAAAGAAAATCAGAAAAGATATTACTTTCCTTAGGAATTTATATCTACCCATAATATTTGCAACAAAAGTATTTCAGTATGGGGGTGGCATTTTCTGAGAGCCAGGAAGTGCAATGGACTGAAAATAACAATGATGAAAAATGGTGAGTCTATTTGTATTGTTTGAGCTGAACAATTTGCAGCTATAGATACAATCAGGATTCTGTGCATTATATTAAAAATATCAAAGTTGGGTATGTTCCCATTTTTAAAGAAATTAGATGAAGCATGGGCATTTTCTTTTATCGCAGTTGCTGTTATTCTTAGGCATCTCTTGCTTGCCTACAAGGAGCATGTGTATCATAGTAAACCCATTTTAACAACACACCGGCAGAACAGATTTGTTGTATCACATGCCAGAGAAAGGAAGATACAACACTTTAACTTGATAGAGCCTTTTTCAGTGTCCAGAATAGGGTGTTATTAGCTCTGGGCAGCATAAGCCAAACCAAACTTAAATTAGTTTAACAAGATTTCTAACTATTAAAATGAATAAATGCACTTTTAATATTTACAATATTATTGTGGAGCACACAGACTTTGAATTTATACATACTGCAGTATAAAGAAAAAGGCTTGGGTCCATTTTCTCATTGGATGTTGCTCTTCTACAGCACGCCCTTGTCCACAGTGCCTCTGTGTCTCTGACTCACACCAGACCCAAAAGCATGCCTGCATGGTGTGTACGGCAGCACATGGTGCCAGGCGCCAATGCTCTGGGTGTGGGAACTGCACTAAAAGCAGTATGGACACTTGCAGAAAGAGCACTCAAGCTCTTGCCTTGGTCCTCCATGATTAGTTTGGCTCAACATGCCCAGATACAACAGGCTACCTTTTCCTGGGGGAATTTCAGGAACACAAGGTGTTTGCTTCTGACTAGTGGTCTTCCTGGGCTTCTCTTATGACACCTGTCTACAGGTCTGGAGATAAGGCCCAGGAACAAATCTGGTTTCATAGAATCATAGAATCATAGAATCATAGGGTTGGAAGGGACCTCTGGAGATCATCCCGTCCAACCCCCTGCCAGAGCAGGGTCACCCACAGCAGGTGGCACAGGAACGCGTCCAGGCGGGTTTGGAATGTCTCCAGAGTTGGAGAATCCACCACCCCTCTAGGCAGCCTGTTCCAGTGCTCCGCCACCCTCAAAGGAAAGAAGTTCCTCCTCAAGTTTAGGTGGAACTTCCCATGCTCAAGTTTATGCCCATTACCTCTTGTCCTGTCCACTTGTTCATGCGTCTATGACAAGTCATGCTGACTTGCTCTCACTCTGGCTTCTGCCCGGTTTCTGACATGTGTCTTGGTTCCCTGCCCTGGACTCTTACCCTGTCCCAGGTCGGACTCTTGGTAAACGAGAGCTCCTCTTAGAAAAGACTGAAGAAAAAACCCCAACTTATAATGTGGTGTTTTTTTCCATAAATACTCTGATTTTCAGATATCGTACTGCCTTGTACACTGTTACTCTACTTAATAGCCTGCATCCAATGTTCTAGCCTGAAAAGTGTATTCAAAATGATGAACTGGAAATATACCTGCACACACAGCACTGTAATCTGGTGTTTTCTATACAAGGGGGGGTCTCACCCACCTAACACATTGTGCTCTATCAACAGATATTGCTACTAGTGGCCCTACCAACCTCCTCCCCCTCCACACACACTGCTTTTCATTTCTCTGAAATGGTTACCTGCCTGCTCACCACTTTTGACTACTGGAGAGATGTAATCTAGCAAATACCCAAGTAAAGCACCACTTTTGCTCCGCGGACCTTAGCAACCTAAATTGCCATTTGTGCCTTTATCTTTCATGTCACTGATAGTTAGGATGATCCTAACTAAAAAAAAATCATATGGCAACCCTATTCAAATGCCAATACAATTCCTTTCTTTGCCTTCAACTTGCTGGGATAACAGATCATACCTGATGGATTTGCCGTGCTACATTTCTTGACTTTAATGCATACAAGGTAAGCATGGGCAGTAAGCATCAGGAGGACATTTTCCTGTATTTACTTACTCTCATAAACAACTTGTTGAGAAAGTATTTTTACTCACTGTTACTAGGTGGCAAAAAAAGTCCATTAATATAACGAGGTTTGCTATGATGGAAGGCACAACTGATCCTCACGCAGCCTAAGTGTTGTCTTTCCCAGAAACCGGAGATTTTGCTGTACTTTTGCTGCAGGAGAAAACAGTTTTCAGATATTGCAAGTACAACAATAAAAACAGACTAAATGGTGACATGGGCAGTGGGATTGAGTGCCCCCTCAGCCAATTTGCTGATGACACCAAGCTGTGTGGCACAGTTGACACGCTGGACGGAAGGGATGCCATCCAGAGGGACCTCGACAGGCTGGAGAGGTGGGCCCGAGCAAACCTCATGAAGTTCAACCATGCCAAGTGTAGGGTCCTGCACCTGGGTCACAGCCATCCCAGGCACAAATCCAGGCTGGGCGGAGAATGGATTGAGAGCAGCCCTGAGGAGAAGGACTTGGGGTGCTGGTGGATGAGAATCTCAACATGAGCCGGCAATGTGAGCTCCCAGCCCAGAAAGCCAACTGCATCCTGGGCTACATCAAAAGAAGCGCGGCCAGCACGTTGAAGGAGTCCCTCTGCTATGAGGACAGGCTGAGAGAGTTGGGGTTGTTCAGCCTGGAGAAGAGAAGGCTCCGGGGAGACCTTATAGCAGCCTTCCAGTACCTGAAGGGGGCCTACAGGAGAGATGGGCAGGGACTCTTTATGAGGGAGTGTAGCAATAGGACGAGGGGTAACGATTTTAAACTGAAAGAGGGGAAATTTATATTAGATATTTGGAAGAAATTCCTTACTCTGAGGGCGGTGAGACACCAGCCCAGGTTGCCCAGAAGAGCTGTGGCTGCCCCATCCCTGGAGGTGTTCAAGGCCAGGTTGGATGGGGCTTGGAGTAACCTGGGCTGGTGGGAGGTGTCCCTGCCCAGGGCAGGTGGGTTGGAACTAGATGATCTTTAAGGTCCCTTCTAACCCAAACCATTCTATGATCCTATGATTAATACATGGTGTACTGCTGTGAACACAGCCAAGAGGTTCCTTCACAGTGACAGAATCTGCACTTGGAACTCCCCTGAGGAAAATGACCTTGTGGGTAAGTCACACTAGATTCCCATGCCCTAGTGGTTGCCTTAAATGAGAATTGCGTTTTTTAAAACCTTTCAGTTTTAATTAATGGGGGAGATGATTCGGTAGTCCAGGTATAACAGTACGGCAACAAATATAAACTCGGGTTTATATCCTGGATATGAAACATATCCCAGCTGAGAGCTGTGAATGCCAATTTGCCAGTTATTTCTTAATGAGTTTTGGGGTAATGTTTTAGAGGAAAACAAAGTCACACTTGAAAACATTTGAATATTTGAAGGCAAGTTTCACCCAGTTCCAGACATTATCAGATGGGTCTAGGAGCAGCATCTGAAAAACACGCCGCTTTTGGACTGTAGCCAGTGTGACTGTGCAATCCCCTGGGACACGGTGGGGCCTGGAGCCAAAGCCCATCACCCAGGCATTGACGCCTAAATCCCTAGTGCTGAGACGGAGGCAATAACAAAGAGCCCTACACTCACCCCTGGATTTTCACCAGGTGGAATATAAATATTTCTCGGAAGAATAAACCCGTTTTGAAGGACTTTGTTTTAGATAACTGATTTTGCAGAAAGTCAGGTAGTCGCTGTAAGCAGAAATTACAAACATGGCCTATTTATTCAGAGTGAATATAATGTCGGTTGAGTAAGGAAGTGATGAGTGATCTTCATGCACGGTTTTTAACTTGTGTGTTCCTTAAGTATCTGAGCCCAGTTCATGGGAGAAATTGTCCATAGTTTAGATGACGCTTAGCTCTTCTCACCACTTCCAAAAATCAGATATTTTATCTACAGATGCAGCCATAACCAGGCAGAGTGACATACCAACTTCTAACTTTACATAATAAACCTCCCTTTCAACACAGATGTATCAAGTAAATCAAGGATACAAGTCACTCTAAAATCTACAGCACTTACCTGTGCGTTGGGGGAATAAAGATGGAAATAGCGGTCATTCCCAGCTGCGGCCATTTTCAGCTCTTGTGCCTCACCTCTTGCTTTCAACCTCCACTCTCTCAATACCAACAGAACATACGTTAAAATGTTAAAGCTATCAACATTGAGGCAAATCGTATTCTTATCCAGCAGTTTTCTTTCAAAAAGTAGACCTTCAGAACCTTAGCTCTGCTTCTTTTTTCAAACAAAACTCCAACTGGCAGTGAAATACACTCAAAGAAAGGAGGTGGTACCTGCTCCAAGCTTGTTGAACTAACGAAGGCAGTTGCCAACCGCTATAGAATGTTACCTTTCCAAGGTTCCACGGTTGCCAGCGCTCCTCCAGCTCGTGACATCAGCAAGATGGTGCTATGGGACCTGTCCAGCTTGAATATCTTCCTTTGCCTCCATCGCTTCAGAATGTAGTACGGAAATTCTGACCCTTTCAAAGAGTCTCCCATTCCGCTGCTTCCTTGACGTAAAATGGAAAAAAAACAGATGGCGGGGCTTAAATAGTACCCAGCTTCTTTCCATGGGAACTGTGGTCTTTGATAACACAAAGACAAACCTTGTTCTTTGACTATTTTTTAACCAAAATCCTTGTGCCCGGTGTGTTTCTTACTGTACCTCTGTCTTTGGATGGAGAAACGTGCTGCTTCCTGTTAGTACACTGTTAGCCGTTAACTGCTCACATTTCCTTGTTACATGGGTTTCCTTGCTTTTTCTTGCTTCCATGGTGTCCACTGCCACAGCTCGAGCAGAAAGAACAGTGTACGCTTGTGTCCCTAATTAGCACCTCCCTTCTCATTCAGGTCCCAGGCTGCCCTGAACAAAAATAGGGGGGAAATGAAGTTTCAGTCCTGGAAAATGGTCAGGCATACTGTTATCCCCAGGACATGGGGTCGCAGGTACAACACTGAGTGACATCAGTGACTTGGAGATAAAAACTTCAGAGCACTGTTAGACCAAAACCTGGGAACTTAGGAGTAAAGCAGAAAAGGAAGCACAGAAAGGAAAAGGAGACGCGACCTTAAAACAGAAGGATGCCATCACTCAAAGAGTACTAAGGGTACAGATGAAGCCAAAGAGAAGGGAGGCAGATACAAGGCAGAATTGAAGAGAGAGGACTAGAAGGTCATGTGACTGGTGGCTCCTTGGGAAAAAAAGGAACAAAACCCACAACCACTGGACTGGACAGACTAATCACCTGTACTGTACACCATGGATCTGCCAGTGGGAAGGGTGACAGACGTGTACATGAAAAGCAGGTGCCAGCGACTCCATGGGCACAAACAGTACGAGGCTGGCTCAGCAGTGGTGACAGCCAAGCTGGGAAGAAGTACGAAGGCTTTGAAACGACTCCAAGTCTTCTCGTCTCGCTAGGAGCCTATCAGCTTGTTTGTAACTCAAGTATCAGCGGATGGCCCGAAGACTAACTGCAAAGGAAAATACCACATGCCTGACCATTTGGGCTTTGGCACTGGAATAAAGTGATTTCTACAGGGATGACTTCACCTAAGCGCAGAATGAAACTGCTCACTGGGATCAAGGTGGGGAGTACTGGCAAGAGCTGTGAACAGGCAAACGATGTGAAAAGGCTCCCACGGTTGCGTAAGCCCAGCAACTGACTGGGGCACACAGGGGAGGGAAAGCTCAGGAAAGCATGGGTAACGACTGCCAGTGGGCACGAGTGGCCAGAGTAGGAAAGTGCTAACACTGCCAAGAGCTATGCAAGCAAGGGCTCTTTGTAGCTGTACAGCTGTGCCTAAATGAGGCACAGCAGAAGGTATGGTCAGGAAGAATGAATTCTGTATTGGGTTTGCGTGGCAAGGTTTTGGTAGCGTGGGTAGCTACAGGAGTGGCTTCTGTGAGAAGCTGCTTAAGCTTCCCCCATGTCTGATAGAGCTCCAGGACGGACCCACTGCTGGCCAAGGCTGAGCCCATCAGCAACAGTGGTAGCACCTCTGTGATATTATATTTAAGAAGGGGAAAAAACTGCTAGGCCACAGCAGCTGGAGAGAGGATTGACAAAATGTGAGAGAAACAGCAAGGGACCCCACGCTGGAGCAGGGGAAGGGTGTGAGGAGGAAGGAGTGGCAGAGACAAGGTGTGACAAACTGACTGCAACCCCCATTCCCCGTCCCCCTGCGCTGCTGACCAAAGGGATATTGCATACCATGGGGCGTCATGCTCAGTTTAAAGCTGAGGGATAGAAGAAGGAAAGGGGCGCATTCAGAGCGATGGCGGTTTTCTTCCCAAGTCACCATTACGCTGATGGAGCCCTGCTTTCCTGGGGATGGCTGAACACCACCCTGCCGATCGTGAACTCCTTATTTTGCTTTGCTCATGCATGCAGCTTTTGCTTTACCTATTAAACTTTCTTCATCTCAACCCATGAGTTTTCTCTCTTTTCCAATTTTCTCCCCCCTCCTGCCGGGGGGGAGCGAGCAAGCAGCTGGTGGTGCTTAGTTGCCGGACAAGGTTAAACCACGACACTCTATAAGTTGTTGTTCCTTCATATAGAAAAAGCCAATGGGGGATTAGATTTGGAACCGGTGTATGCTATTTTTTTTGGTTTTCAGAGTGCAGGCAAGGGGTTATGACTGCTAGGGAAGAAGCGGGGTGGGAGGGTGGGAAAACTGTTCTTTTTCATGTAATCTTCATAAAATCTTCATTATGCTGTATGTTACATTTACAAATCTGAGTACTAAAATATAAAACATCCACGTAATGTAACAAAAGCCTGTAGAAGGTTGTTGTTTTATGAATTCTGAATTCTATTTTGAGACTTTTGCAAGACAAAGACTTGCTTTGTATTTTGCTAGCAGAAAGAGAGAGAGGCCAGCTTATAATGAGCCTTTTTCGGCTCATTTATGATTGTCTTTAGGCCATTTAATTCTCTGAAAAAGATTCCAAAATATCCATTGCCTTTTCAGCTGACGCAGGAACCTTCTATAAACCAGGTCCTTAAGAAGGAAGAACGACGCCAAGGTAATTATTTCATTCTATAGTTACCCAGCCATACCAAGCCTGTCTCTGTAAATTTCAGCAGACATCGGCTGAAGGGTCAGTACTGAAGGGACATAAACCATTAAGGCCAGTAATCTACCCCTTCAGAAAGGACAGGTGAGCAGCACTTGTGGTGCTAAAGGGATGGGCTACGGTTTACGACTCAGAAGTTTTAGCTGTTTCATGATGGGCTTACTGTAGGTTTTCTGTATGTTATTTAAGACTGGTGGTCAAAAAAATAAGAGCATGTGTGGTCTCTAGAGAGCGAAAATCACAGCAATTACACAACCGGGCCGCGCCGGGAGCAGAGGCTACAGCCCCTGACACAACATGGCTGCCGGGAGCCCTGTGCCGGGACTACAGCTCCCAGCGTGCCCCGGGGCGCCCCTTCCTGCCCTCTGACCCCCGCAGGAACCAGAGCCGCCTCCCCGGGGCTGCCCCGGCCCAAGGCCCTGGTGGAGCCGGGAGGAGGAGGAAGGCAGAGAGGGAGAGAGCAGCAGAGAGGGGTGGGAAGGGCCAGAGGGACAACGGGGAGAGCAGGGGGGAGCTGGGCAGGGAGCGGAGGGAGGAGAAATGCTGATGAGGGGCAGGGGGAGAGCGGGAAAGAGATGGAGGGCAGGGGCCAGGGTCAGGACGAGGAGGCGGAGAAGGACAGAAGAGCGACGGCCTCCAGGGCTGAGGTGGGGGAAGAGCAAAAGGGGACGGGGAGTGGGATGGAGGCCCAGAGGGAAGAGGGAAGGCCCAGGCAGACAGGCAGGAAAGGGGACGGGCTGCAGGACAGCAAGGAAGATGAGGCCAGGCTGGTGGACAGAGCGATAGAAAAGAGAGAAGGGCAGGGAGTGGGGGAGAGAGATGTAGAGAAAGACAAAAATAGCAAAGAGAAAACCAGGCTGTATGGCAGGGAGGGAGGGATGAAAAGCATAAGATCAGGGAGCCGGCCAGAGAAAGACAGAGAAAGGAAAAAATAGTGATGGGCTAGAGACAGGGCGGGAGGAATTAAAAGATGGGGGCAGGGAGCCAGGCAGAGAGCGATGAGGAGGGACCACAAATAGCAACTACGGGCAACTGACTCCATTTCTTGAGCACCCCCCAGCAGCGGCATTACCAGGCGCCTCAAGGAATGCGCTGCCTGCAAAAGCCCTTCCCTGGGCTCAGTCCTGCTGCCTAATATTGGTGATGAACGTCGCCCTGCAGAGTGGCCGGGACTGTGGGGAAAAAGCCCAGCTCAGGGCAGGGGGGGAATTGGCCAGCTGGTTTTTTGTCTGTTTGCTTGTTGGTTTTGCTTTTTAAAATAATACCATTTAAGCTCTAAATACAACCTGTAAGGAGAAAGGACCCAGGCGTACTAGGTTGGGCACATTTAGAGCCCAAAGCCGTCCAACAGCCACACAAACCACCGCTGGCTCCCGCTGTGCACACTGCACCGCCTGCTCGCAGGTACAGGCAGCCGCCCTGGGTCTTGAGCGCTCCTCCGGAGCGGCACCGCCAGGCAGCTCAAAAAATCCCACTGCCTGCAAAAACTAGAGCACAGCTTAATTCTGGGCAATTTTCCCTCTTTTCAAGCCAGCTGGTTAAAGAGTCATCTGTTGAGGCATGGCTCAGGACCACGCCAGGGCCAATGGCGCTGCTTTCTGCACCCCGCGGCGACGATGGGCAGAGGGACATATTCCCAGATCATGGGACGAGGTACATGTGCGGGGTGTCAGGGTCACCCCCGCCTGTTTTTTCCCAGCGAAGCCCCAGCCAGTGCCAGCCCCAAGCTGCAGCCCCAGGGCTGAGGCTCAAGGAGCTGGGTGTTTGTGCGGGCGCTGCACCCTGCCGTTGGCTGCCCTAGACTGCCCCCCGTTGTCTCCTGCTCTGCTTTCTGCCAGCGCTGGGGGTACCACAGAATGGCTTGCCTGCTCCCCAAAGCTGTCCTGACCCATGTCTGCAGCTCGCGTGTGGTGTCCACGTCACACAGCTGATTTGGGGGTGGAAGCTCTCTCTTGTGGCACCCTGGGAATGGGGGCCAAGCAAACCCCATTCCTCCCTTTGGAACTTCATGCCCAAGAAGACTCAGTGCAGACGTACCGTGTGCTGAAGAGCATCCTGCAGGGAGGTGACAGCCGTTTGCAGACCAACGCTGAGACCCGCCTGACAGCAAAGGCACCTGGTGGCTGCAGAACAGCCCAGGTGAGCTGGTTCTCTTGGAGGCCACCACAGCAGCCTTCCTCTGTCCCTGGTTTTGGTGAGATGTGGAGCAGTGCAGAGATGTTTCTCAGGCATCCAGGCCTGAGGGGGGTTTCCCAGTGCCTCCGTGAGAGATCTTGCTCCCAGGAAGCACCTCCCCATAATGCAGAGGCCGTATCCGCCCCCCTGGAGCTGGGTACAGCTGCCCTGAGGGGTCTCACAGGGAGGACAGGGTCATCTGACACAGAAATGATGAGCTGAAGCCCGGTGGCCATGGCTGGCCGGTTCAAAGTCTCCGAGGGCCTCAACCTTTCTCCCCAGGAGTGTTTAACCCAGGTTTTACTGTTATGTACAGGATCCGGGTGTGTTGGCCCTGGCTTCCTGGGGTTATGTTATTTTTATGTTATCTTGTGTTCCGCATGGTCTTTTTTTGCGGAGAGTCCTCTTTTTCAGCTTGTTTACCATTTTAAGGTTTAGATGGGGGTCTTTGTTTTGTGTACAATGTTTTATCTGTTTGGGGTTTTTTTGCTGTTTTGGTGGATTGTATTGTGTTTTCTATCTTGAAACCATCATTTCTGGTCCAATATGTCTCCTGCAGGTGGGGCAGTGCCACTTCTGGTGCAGTCCGACTCGTTTCTGACTTCTAGCCCATAAGTAACGACTGCCAGAGGACTATGCATACTTCTAAATTTCCATGGACTTCCAAATTCAGGGTCATTTCTCCTGCCTTGAGGAAGAGCCATGGGAAGATGCCAGCCACATGGAAGGACCAGGCTTTCTGGGTTTTGCTTTTGAGTTAGAAACCTGCAAAGAGGCTGCTGTCGTTAAGTTTAGTGACATTTTGTAACTCAACTGGGTATTGTGTGACTTGAAACATTGCTGGCAAATCATAGAGTCATAGAATGGGTAGAGTTAGAAGGGACTTTAAAGATCATCTAGTCCCAACCTCCCTGCCATGGGCAGGGACACCTCTCACTAGACCAGGCTGCTCAAAGCCCTGTCCAGCCTGGCCTTGAACAATTCCAGGGATGGGGCATCCACAAGTCCTCTGGGCAGCCTGTGCCAGCGGCACACCGCCCTTGGCGAAAAGAATGTCTTCTTAATATCTTATCTAAATCTACCCTCTTTCAATTTAAAAGCATTCCCCTCGTCCTATTGCTCCACTCCCTGACCAAGAGTCCCTCTCCACCTTTTCTGTAGGCCCCCTTTAGGTAGTACTGGAAGGCCGCTATAAGGTCTCCCCAGAGCCTTCTCTTCTCCAGTGTGAACAACCCCAAGTCTCTCAGCCTGTCCTCACAGCAGAGGGGCTTGAGCCCTCTGGTCATTTTTGTGGTCTCCTCTGCACTCACTCCAACAGTTCCATGTCCTTTGCATGTCTGGGGCCCCAGAGCTGGAGGCAGTACTTCAGGTGGGTTCTCACGAGGGCAGAGTAGAGGGACAGAATCATGTCACTAGACCTGCTGGCTATGCTTCTTTTGATGCAGCCGAGGATATGGTTGGCTTTCTGGGCTGCGAGTGCACATTGCCAGCTCACGTTGAGCTTCTCACCCACCAACACCCCCAAGTCCTTCTCCTCAGGGCTGCTCTCAAACCATTCTCCTCCCAGTCTGTATTTTTGCTTGGGATTGCCTCAGCCCATGTGTAGGGCCTTGAACTTGGCCCAATTGAACTTCTCCAGCCTGTCCGGGTCCCTCTGGATGGCTCCAGCGTGTCGACCGTGCCACACAGCTTGGTGTCGTCGGCAAACTTGCTGAGGGTGAATTCAATCCCAACATCCATGTCACCAACAAAGATGTTAAATAGAACACCATTCATCACTGCTCACCACTTGGTCATCAAGCTGTTGACCAAACCTCTCTGAGTGCAGCCATCCGTCCAATTCCTTAGCCACCGAGTGGTCCATCTGTCAAAGCCATGTCTCTCCAATTTAGAGACAAGGATGTCATGTGGGACAGTGTCAGATACCTTGCCCGAGTCCAGTCAGATGATGTCAGCTGCTCTTCCCTTATCCACCAACACTGTAACCCCGTTGTAGAAGGCCACCAAATTTGTCAGGCACCGTGTGCCCTTAGTGAAGCCATGTTGGCTGTTGCTGATCACAGAATCACAGAATCACAGAATGGTTCGAGTTGGAAGGGACCCTAAAGATCATCTAGTTCCAGCCCCCCTGCCATGGGCAGGGACACGTCCCACTAGACCAGGCTGCCCAAAGTCTCACCCAGCCTTGAACACTTCCAGGGATGGGGCATCAACAGCTTCCCTGGGCAACTTCTTCCAGTGCCTCACCACCCTTACAGTAAAGAATTTCTTCCTGATATTCAATCTAAATCGACCCTCTTTCTGTTTGAAACCGTTGCCCCATGTCCTATCATTGCACTCCCTATATTCCATGTGCCTCAGCAGAGTTTCCAGGAAGATCTGCTGCGTGATCCTGCCGGGCACCAAGGTGAGACTGCCCAGCCTGTCTGTGGAGGAAAACCAATTGCCTTTAGGCATAGGAACAAATCTATGGAAGGTTCCAGGCGCAAGACTCCCCTTTTCATCTGTACGGCCCTAAGAGCTCTATTGGCATTTCCAGTGCCCAGCCCCTGGAGAGCGTGTGAGCTTGTGAATAGGTTTGCTCTCCAGGCATAGCCAGGGATCTCCTTTCAGACTAGTGACAAACCCGTCTTGGTGGAAGGCTGGTATGCTTCCTTTCCTCAGTGAAATTTCAAAAGTAACATAGATGCCCGTCCCTGTACCGATGAGACCTCACCGGGACAGGTTCCCAGGAGAGTGTTTCTGGCAGAGGATGGGCTTTTAGTGCATATCCAACAGTGGGGCTTTTTTCCTCTGCTGCTGTGGTTTGGACTGTGGCGATGGGCGAGTTGTGGAATGAATACGTATAATCCACCACAGGCTTACGGGCAAGGCTACCATATTAAAACCTGGGCTTCCAAATGACCATTAACAGGAAAAATAGACACCAAGAGCAAAATTAATGATGTCTTTTATACAGAGGACAGCACTGAAATCAAAAGGATTTCCTGACTCCGGAAACCCAAAAGGCATTTAAAGATGTAAATCAAGCAGTCGTGGAAGCTCCCTCCTTAGCCCTGCCAGACCACAAGAAGGCTTTTATATTTATATGAACAGAAAGGAATAGCCAGTTGGGCCGGAAGCACCTGCAAGCCGTAGCATATTACTCAACAGAACTCGACCTGGTCATTCAAGGCACGAACTCCTGCGCTAGGGCTGTTGCAGCAGCAGCTTTGATGGTTGAGAAAGCAAGAAAGGTTGTCCTGGGGCACCTCCTAATGCTGATGGTTCATTCCTGACTTCTTAGTCCTCCTCTCCAGACAGAGTTCACGCCGCTGTGGGTGTGCCATGGTTGGGAAGTACATTGGCTTGTGGCCATAAACCGGGTGGTCATTGGCCCCTTTGGCTGACCTTTCGGTAGCTGCCCCAAGGAACACTCAGCCCCCCTGAGATGTCCCCTGCCTTCGCTGGCCCTGCGGTGCGGGCAGCCGGGCGCCACACTGCAGAGCCGGCTGCATCTCCCCCAGGCTGTCTTGGCTCGTCTGGCTGCCCGGAGGAGGGGATAGCGGGGGTGGCAGCCTGGGCGTGACAGGAGGGACCCCGCAGACCTGGGGGGTGACAGGACAGTGGCCGGTGACAGGCCAGGGGACACCAGGGACACCAGCAGCCAGGGGCAGTGACAGCCCTTTTGTCACAATGCGCTGGGTCCCCTGAGACGTGGGGGTGGGGGGGCAGTGGGCTGTTGCCCGGTTTGAAATCATCAAAATAGGTTTAGCCAACGTAAGGAAATTTTGGAGGCTCCAATCAATCGTAAAAAGACATATATCATTAATGAGTGAATATGCTCTTGAATTGAGAGCATGAAGCTATAAATGTTCAACCATGGAAATCATTTCTAGGATGCAGCAAATAACTGTGCGGTTTTGATATTTCACTAACGTAACATTTGAAGACGGCTGCGTCTGGATGTTTTGACTGTCCTTTTTTCCACTCTCTAGTACAGTGAGAAGTCACCACCCTCCAGGTTAATGAATAAAACGCACCTCAAAAGAACATCAGAAGGACTGAGTTGCGAAGGTTTTAACCAGCTCTCCCGTGGAGAAGAATGTGGATTAAATGCCTAACTATCGGTTTGTGGCAGACCACAGTAAGGTTGGCTATACTGAGCCGACCAGAGTTGGCTATACCATTTTGTGTGAGGGAAAGGGCTGTGAGAAAAACTAAATGCATTCAATATCTAATACTGTAATCACCTGCGCAGCTGTGCACTCTTCTCACGCTTGTCCTTCCGCATGTAAAGAGGATTTAACAAGATACGTAAAAAAGGAAAAAAGCTTTCTGCCTTTTTTTTTCCTTTATACGAGAAGAGTCCTTTCCTATTCAGTGGACACTCAAGTATGGAATAGAACTGGTAACAAAGACATTTTGTCATCTCCTGTTTCTGCTTTCAGAAAATCAGATGTGGTGTTTGGAGTGAACGAACCGGGGAGTAACACTTACATTCATCACAATAACTGTTTCCACAGCAGGGAATAACGGCCGCATCAGTCATTATCTCTTTACAAATGAGACATAACAACTCATCTGGAACAGGGTCTTCGGAGGAGGAGGAGGAGGAGGACGGCTCCGCTGGTAAGAAGGGAGGCTTCTCCTTCTTTCCGCTAGCATAAGCTTCCCTGGAGGGCCGGGTGAGGAAGGAAAAATTTAACAATGGGTACGGGAAAACTTTTCCAAGCTCTGGAGTTCCCGGGGCATGAACAGTAGGACCGCCCTATTTTAGTACGAGAAAGCATCACGGATTTTGAGGTTAACATACAATGACAATGCTTCCTCCCCCGTGGTTACAGATGCCGGCCAACTTGGCTGCATTGCCACTCAGACATTTACGCATGGTTTCTCTCCTTCACCTTTTGGTCAGCCCAACTAGTTCCATACTTACGCATTAATAATTGGTATTGCATATGTTCCGCTCTTTGTCAGCATAGCACCCTTTGTATTGGGATCTTTCACCTCCATCATGAAACTCCTTGGAATGCCCGTGCTTTTCTTAATTCTGGCAACAGGCTCAACATTTTTGTCCTGTTAAGAAAAGGAATGCAGACATAGCTCGTCTTAAGACCCACACTTAAAATGACACTTTGATGATTAATTTAAGCAGCAAAAGCCCTTAATTCTCTCCTTCTACCTAGCCTAAGGGTTACTCGACCAAAAATACTTGTTTTCCTACAGAAATATAGCCAGGATGTTTCAAGGACTTGAGCAGCATTTTGAACTCCGTGGACATTCTTTTGCTAAACTTCAGCTTCCGCAAGGATTACATATGGCTTAGCTCACCATCCACTCAGAGGAGAGGCACAAACCCACTCCTCCTCCACAGCGCAATGCAGAGGGAGAGCCCCATTCAGGGCTCTGAACCAGTCACTGGAGAAACTTAGTTCACCATCGATATGTACGAAGGTTGCATATGCATTCGGCGACTAAAGTTAGATGGCGTGAATACTCAACCAGAGACTTGTGTCATTAAAACACACAAATATTCAATAGGTGGGGTCAAGAGAAACATCTTCCTTTTATACGGAATTCTAAACACTGTGAACTGTCATTAAAAAGCGTTAAAACCAGAAAGATTTTTAATAGTATTGAAATACATAAAAATACGCATGACAGTTCACAGAGAAAGATCTATGGACATATTTAATAGCTACGACCAAGAAAAAAGAACATTTTACCTTTTAAATTCCAGGTTTCCCTTGAATTTTGAAGGGGTTTGCAACATTGCCCTATAACCTCTGGATTTCACCCCACGAGAAACAATGCCTAATCTGAGTGTTCTTGTATTTGTTATGTAATTGCCAGGTGAAAAAGGAAAAGCGAAGTAACACCAGAAGTCCCCTGCACTCTTACCCCATTCGTTGGGCAGTTCTTTATGTAGTGGCCAGGTTTTCCGCAACGAAAGCATATATAGGATGGTGGAGGCGTATCCCAGGGTTTGGTCATGTAACTAAAGGGTTTTTGAGAAAAGAAGAAAAAGGTATGCACGTGTCTCTCTTGTTAAAACAAACATCTCTACAATTTGTCCACAATCTTCAAAGAACAGATTTGACGTTATCGACACTTACTTGATTGGATTGTATTCACGGCAAGACTGCATCATCATAGCTTTTATTTTGTCTTCTTCGGAAGCATTGGCTGCAGCCAGATTGTCGGTCTGTTTAAGAGGTAAGCATTTGACACACGCATTAGAAACACATTTGCGCCCACACAGCCAGAGACGAGACCACTCACCCCATCCTGTAAAGAGCAGCACAACGCTAGCTGGGGCTGCATGAAAACAGCTGCTTATAGAAAATACTGTTGTCCTGAAGGTGTTCTGGGCAGTCCTTACGCCATCACATGACGTTTATGTGCCCGTTAACTTCTTGGGCACTCAAAACCTTAGGCTCTGTTTGCACTTCACATCAAGACTCGTGTAACCAATCCAGTTTTCTTCCAAGCGGACTGAAGCCATGTGTAGAAAAAATGACGCTACCCAGTACTCTTCAACTGATTTTTAAGCTCCAGACTACTGGAAGGAGGAGATAGCCACTGTACGTTTACTGGAGAAAGAGGTATGCAACTATCAGTATTTACGCTCTGCAGCGTTAAAAGGACACTCAACTCAAGAGTCGGGGAAGCTCTTTCTGCTTGCTGAAATTCAGCTTCAGACACAGAAGTGTTAAAAGGAATCAAGCTTTTTATAATCCCTCAGCAAGACAACAGACTCTTTGCAGTAGAAGTTTGGCCATCACGTGCTCTCGGCAGTCCAAACCACGTGTTTGGACTCCCCCTACTAACTTCTTCATATTAAGTGATTTAACTACAGTAAGGAAAACCTGCAGGTTTTTTCCAGTTGACTGTGTCCTTTTAACATACAAATTGTCATATAAGCCTTGTGCACCGCTAGATCTTCAAATTATGGAAGCCCGCTGGATTTCTTTAAGCAGCATTTCTTAAAACGCTTTTATTACACACAAGCCCAGTTACAAGCCAGGTCTAAGGGACTGACTGTCAATGATTTGGACCTTCAGGTACCCATCCTTCAGATCAGCCCCTCGTGGCTTTGGTTTTATATGCATTCATTCACAAAAGCAACAAACTAGTTTCTACATTTTATTAAATGGTTGTTTCTTAGACATAGTGTTTTCTCAACAGTAACATAATCCAGAGGGACATCTCTGAAATCATTTCCATTAACATTTACAGAAAACTTTACAGACGCTTCACTCATTTGTTGGAACCCAAACGGTTTACAAAGCACGTCCAAAACCCACAAAACATTACTAGGAATAGACCAAAATTGAAATACAGCATTTAATACGTCGTAATCACAAACCAGAAGCCTGATAACACATTGCCTCCATGCTAAGCCAGTCTGCACTAAAGAGGTCAGAGAAAGTAACAGGTTTGAGCTGCCGTATTTTTCTGAAATACTTAAATTCTCTCAAAAGCCTAAAAGTGTACCCCACTTGGACAGTTTTTCACATTTTAGAGTAAAACTTCACGTGAGGTTCCAGAACTTCACAGACAGGACACGTTTAGGGACAGCACTGATGGAGACCACTGTCTTTTGGTGGATACCTTCCAAACTCTTTCTGTTTTTCTTTATTCCCCCCCACAAATGTACACATTAGGAAACGTGTCTCACACTGCAGTGAGAGAGGGAAGAAGTTCCCAGCGGGAAAAGATTCCTCTTTCTTGGAAATGAACTCCCGCCTTTATTATAATCTTTGTAACTTTAAAGACTGGTGTTTTAATTGGCTAGCGCTACGCCTTTTCACAAGGTGCAATTGCTAGGGCTTTCCCAGACAAAGTTACGCATTGTTGAGCAAAAAATGCAAGCAGTTCCAGAGCAAAACACGGTATTACAACAGTTTCAGAGGTCACATCTGCTAATACGCCACACATAGACATTGGTAGATTCCAATAAATGATTAGGCGCTTTTTCAGAATTTACACAGTCTGCGTGCAAACAAATTAGGTTGTGTTGCTCACTGTAGATGCACTACAATTTATGAAGTTGTGCAGCTCTCAAAGAATGGATCTGTAACTGTAATGACCGGCAATTCAGAAATAGCCATGCAAGTGTCCGCGTTACAGAAACGCTTCTATTTTGGCTGTGGCAAAGCCCCCTGAAATGTCCACACCTTGCAGCCAATTCCATTCTTCTGTAAAAAATGTTTTCGTTTCCAACACAAAATTAACGAGATGTATGAAAAATGGTAAACAGCGTCTGAAGGGCTTCTTTTTTGTCTCTTGAAGATGAGTAATCCTGCAACGTTACGTTGAGGCTGATAAGGTACTCCCCTTCTCTCTGCCCAAGCTGGGAACTGCTCTTTACAGGATAGTATCAAAATACACACGCATTGTAAAGTTAAAATAAATACTTTAAGTTATTGAAAATTAAATTAAGGTTTTGTTCACATTACAACAGCTATCCAGCTATAGACCACAGCATCAGAGTTAAAAATACAAAGCAAACGATTTCTTTGGGGAGGGAGTAGGGGTAAGTATTTGACAAGATTATATATATATACATATATTTACCTTCACAAGCTGGGCCAGAGAAAGAGGTGCAGGAGAGTCATCAATCTGTTCACAAAACATGAAACACATATTCAAGTTCCACAGTCAAAACACAGCGATAGTTCACCTCTACTCTAGTCTGAGAGTAACACTATACCCTCTGGGCGTCACTGAAAGAGGCGTTTCAAACCCGGTGTAATTTGTCTTTGTCCAAAACAAAGTCCAAAACTATGAGAGCTTAGGAGTGCCCGTGTGGTTAATGAGAAGAAACTAAATGAATCGAACTGGCTTGAGATGAACTGCTTGCTCCCGAATACCTCAGAGAGGGACCCTTGTCAAATGCTCACAACTGCTTGAAAGTCGAAGGGGTAAGGCGGCTGTCAATTTTCAGCTGAAAAGGTTTTTAAAAAAATATTTATTTGAGAAGGACCCATCACTGCGGGAAACTTATCTTCAGCGTAGTTTGTAAACTAATGGTTAATTTCCCATCATTGATACAGGCACATGGTTATGCTTCTAGGAACAGAGTGTAGCTGCCTGTCAAAATAAAGCACCCGCACATCGGCCCTGGAACATGAACTCTGCCCCTCCGCTCAAGAAGGTTAAAAATGCCAAGCTCGCCATACCCCACAAAGCCCAAACAAAAACAGCAATCCAAAACATCAGCCAATAAAAAGAACCCATCACCTTGTCTAGAAAAAGAATAAGCTGCTCAAATTCCTGAAATGAAGGGGTTTACTACGACAGAGATCCTTGCAGTCACTGACACAGCCACACTAAAAGGATCCCCTTCCGTGCTTTGGCTGTAGTAACAGCAGGAGAGCAGCACACATTTGCAAGCGTGGAATGACAGCTAACGTAAGAGCAAGGTGATGAAGCAATAGCCAAAGAATAAGCTTTTGTGCATCCTGTTTAAAACAATCTTAACTAATGTTAAGTTTGCTGCTTTACAGCAACAATTGGCAAGCTTTCCAGTGATTTATTCCTA
Source organism: Rissa tridactyla (assembly GCF_028500815.1). Lineage (NCBI taxonomy): Eukaryota > Metazoa > Chordata > Aves > Charadriiformes > Laridae > Rissa > Rissa tridactyla. Next base: position 71,142,783 of record NC_071469.1, on the reverse strand, counting down.
CCACGCTAAGATCCAGGTTCTGCTTTGAAATACATCCAGAAACATGCGTATTTCAAACAAAACAAAACAAAATCCCCACACTTTTGACCAAGACCTGAGGTAGGTTTCAGACTAAAGCTAATTGTGTCTCCAACACTAGAAGCACCTGAGGCTGCGCTGATTTACAGTGAGAGAGAGGTCACGTAAAGAGCGATGCGAGGCTTCTGCCCTCCCTCCTTTGGTTTTTTGGGGGCTTTTTTGAGACACCTCTGTTAGCTGGTGGTAAGATGCTACTTAGAAATATAATGCAGACATGGCAGGGAACACACGAGGCGAAAAGAATGGTAACTTTATTTATGAACATGTGATTCCTGTTTATACACATGCTAGCAAACAACAAGAAAAATAATGCTTTTCAAAAAATAAAAACCCATCGGAATTAGATCAAATACTACAAATGTGGCTTACATAAATGCACTACATTAAGTGCTGGGGTCACCGGGTCAGTTAAAGTAACTCCAACTCGAGTGATCGGATCCAGTGATCCAGGGTTAGTGTAATGCCTCACACCACTCTAGTGAAGAAAAAGCAGTTCTACTTCAAATAACGATGAAAAACTAAAACCATCACACAGTAAGTTTTATACTACAAGGACTATTTTGAAACACACAGTTTCACACCGTATTCAAGCCAAGTGCCAAATCCAGACCTAGACCACTACCAGTCAAGTATTTCCCTGGGTTACTGATCTAGATTTTAGCAGCAGACTGACAGCGTTTTCAAACCTCAAGAAAAATGCTGCCCCTTTTCCCAATGTAAATTCAAAGTGGTGGTATACTAAAGAAAGGCTTAACCTTTGGGAAATGAAAGCAGCATCCAACCCTGAAAACACCCAGATCCAAAAAGGTACTGCAGGCAGAAGTTAAGAAAAGTGACAGGGATTTTACCCACAAATGCACCACGCTATGCACAAATGCACCAGAGCGGGCAGGGGTGAGCGGCCCTGCTCCCTGCCCCGCAGGGAGACCCTGGGCACAGACCCCAGCCCCCCAGACCCAGACCCCAGCCCCGTGCCTGCCTGGGCACCCAGAAGCTCCCTCCTCTTTGCAGGCAGCCTTTGGGCTCAGTGCTGCTCCGCAGGCAGGGATCATCTCCCAGGGCTCCAGCCTGGAAAGGGGCAGCGGAGGCACCAGCTCAGGCTCCGGGCAGCACCCAGCTGCTCCCAGCGAGCATCCCTCCGGCACCAGCCCAGGGGACCCTGGGCTCCCCGGGGGATGTGTCCCCCGGTGCAGGGAGGCCCGATCCCAGCAGAGCATGAGCAGCCCAGAAAGGCTTCTCCCAGCCCCTGGCCTTGCAGGGGTGGGGGGAGAGGGCAAGCCAAGCTCCCGGCCCTCCGAGCTCCCCAGAGCAGGGTGCCCACCCCACTCCATCCCCACGGTGCCTGCTCCAGCCTGCCCGGGCAGTGGGGGTGCCCACCTCCCTGGAGTGGGGCCCTACCTCTGGCAGCACAAGTGTCCTCTCCTTTAGGGCTTTCATGATGCCTCCTAAATGTCAGCACACACAGAGAGGTTTTGGGCCCCAGGAAGGGCTGGGTGTGTTGTTTGAGGGGTCAGGAGCAGGGGCAAAGGGCTGCGTGGGGAGCAGGGGAGCAGTGCTGTGTTGTGCCCGTCACCAGGCACCGGCAGTTGCAGCTGGAACACGGGCCATGGCAACAGGAGCGCAGTGGGGACGGGAACAAGCCCCCTTACAGGGCGGGCAGCTCAATACATACATGCCCCCCAAAGTTAATAATCCCAACACATTAGACTTCCTCCCTGTCTTAAGCGGTTCTTCCTAACCATGCCCTCATTTAACAAGTGGGTTTGCCCAGAGCATTGCAGACTGTCTTTGGGACGCTGGGGCAAGTGCAGCACGTCCTTCCAAAGAAGTCTGGATGTACCGACATGCCAAGGAAAAACCCAGCCTGTCCTCATCTACAAGTGCTAGCCCAGGCTCCAGGCAGCGCCTTCTGGGCCTTTGAGCCACCGACCCTTCACCATCCTCCGTTCCTTACCATCTCACCATACAACAGCTCTTACGGGTTAGTAGATGAGCAGCCACAAGAGAAGCCCAAAGGCAAAACCCCAGAGGAAACACAGCTACAATTCTGAAAAGCAATCAACAGGTCCCAGTGACACCAAGGGGTCACTGCAGTCTACGGGCAGGGCTGGAACGTGTACTTCTGGTGGCATTTGATCCAAGGCACCTCCTACAGAGCACCCAGCCCTGCTGGGACAGGCGATGCTCTCTGCCTTGGCTCAAACAGTATCACTTCAATTGTACAGTTTTTAGGAACAAATACCCAAGTACTTAAGGACATGAAAAGGAATCGGAACTGTCCTCAAAACGTATGGGATGTGTTGGGATCGGTATTTGTTGAGCCCCCGAGTCAAAAGCAAGAAACAGTACCAAGTTCAGCAATAATGGTTTCTCAGTGGCTTTTGAAAACATTTTCAAAAAGCATTAGGCAAAAAAGTACTTAAAAACAAAAGCTAAGTGATACAATGGGAAAAGGGAAAAAAATACGCTCTAAACATTTTTTGTTGCAACAAACAAAGACCCCACACACCCCCATACAAACATACATATTGGCTAGCTACAGACAGATGTAGCACATCAGTGTGCAAACCTTGAACCAGCATGATCTAAAAACCATCATATATCACCTGTTCAACACAAAGTCATACAGGAAATAGCCTGGCATGTTCAATATGAAATACAATGCATTTGAGGCACAAATACCAATATTCACATTCGAACTGCGCAAGCGATGGCATTACTCAGTCTTTACTACGCTGAATAAGATACACTGTATTTGCAATATATACTGTGTTTTACTGGAAAATACATGAAGTTAATGTTTGCAGAATTAACACAAGGCTATTTGTTTAGGATTTGCTTAGAATGTCTTGTTTAGAATTAAGGGTGTTGAAAAAAGGGTGAGATTGTGTTTTTACATACCGTTTTTGATGTTCCACTCAGTGGCTCAGTTCCGCCTCTAGAAAAAGAAATAAAGGTGATCAGAACTTTAAATAAAGCACTCGTAGCAAACATAAAGCAGTGAAAACAGATCACAAAACCTGAACATCATAACATTATGTTCTAAATAATCTAGTGAATATGGAAATTCATTTGCATACATAAACTGTTCTCTCTTGGTGCACTCAGTGCAACTAATAAAACCCTCCAAAGTCACGTTTCTTTGGCCATACAGTGGTTTCTTCATCCATTTACCTTGAAGAACATACTACAAGGCAAGTAACGCATGTTTGAAAGGCCTCTCCACCATTGCAGCGTACTTTCATCATTCCCAAACATCGGCCCCTCTCCCAGTGGTTTCTGCCATGTTTCCAGCTGAAGGAACAGAAAGCTCACCTGCCTGGTTAATTGTCAACATTAGCACAGCAGTGCTGGTCTGTCCTTATCCCCACGTACGGGTGTTTGTTTGATCTTTGATGCCAGCAGCATCTACCCTCTCATTTTGGGGCAGCATGACAATACCCGGGGAGGGTGCCAGCCAGCCAGAAGCGGAGGATGCATTGACAAGGTAGCACTAAGCACACATATTTCAATACATACATTCACCCCCAAAGCAAGGCCACGTTTATAAGCACAAGGCTGCCGTGTCCAGAATTACTAGGGAGTGCCTGAAGGCATCTCCTCTGAGATGGAAACAAATTATGAGTTTACACTACAATGGCTATCTGTCGTTGCTATAAAAGCAATAAAAGCAAACGCATATAATAAGGGAGCTCTCCACGGAGAGGAAACAGGATCTACAACTTGGGTCTCAGAAGAGCCAACCCCAAGGACAAACCCAGGAGAATCCTCTTAAAAGTTACCGTTGATGGAGTTGGAACCCCATCTCCCAGCAGGCCTAAAAATGTCAGCCTACTTCGGGACAGATACGGTAACATCTGCCCCACGACGACAAACATTTACTGCAGCTTTAACGAGAGAGATACAAGCAGAATGCCTCCGTAAACTAATAGCCATTAAAAAAGTTCACACGTTGAAACCCCTAGCCAAGAATTCAACGCTTTATGGACACTCACATGGCAGATGTTTTGCCGGCAGCTTTAACTCCTCCAACAGGGATTCTTCTCACAATTACTGACGAGTTCTTAGCAATCAGGGCGTTGTCATCTGTGTACTCTGGAACAACATAAACACAGAAAAAAAATCAGCCAATTTGTAAGAACGCATATTAATTTGTAATTACATAGCACTCCAGAGGATCCTTTTGCAGCTATAAATGCAAAATCCTATACGTAACAGCGCGCTGTTATCGTCTCAACATACTAAGAGGACTTTTCAAGAAGCACATACTTCTTCACTGAGTTGTGATTACGCATGGAAACAAAGAAACACACTTTGTAAAAATGCTATGACGTATATTACAGTAATACTTCAGGGGCTAATATATTTATGAGCATCAATGTTTCACCTAAAACTTTCCTTTCGGTTTCTCAACTGCCATAACAGGATCTCCGTGTTTGGCCTATTTCAAAACATTTTTTCTCCCGGTGACAACAACTGGGCCCATCACAGTTTATTGCCGTCGAACGTTCTGGGTTTAATGCTCTGCTTTACACAGACCCAGCCGTTACAGAAGGGACATCAGCCAGGCAGCCATTCAGCCTGCTGGCATTCGTCAGGCTAGAAGTTCATTAGCAACTGAAGGCAAATTCAGAGACCCTTCTGCAGCAAAGCCCTTCAAGCAAATTAAACCTTTTTCAAAAGCTCTTCACAGTTTTAGTCAACACTACGAGAGAAATCCGGGACTCCCAAAATGTACCTCTACCTACTCTGCGAGGCCCCCAGCACAAGTCACAGCTCCCGATGGCGGCCGAATCTCATCATGGCTTCCCGCCCCGCTTCATCCCCGCCCCGCATCCCTCTTGGTGCTCCCCACGCCCACGACACGGGCCCTGGCTGGACTCGGGCCACCTGGGGCGACCCGCAGAGAGCCCAGCATGGCTCCCGCAGGCCGCGGCCACCACGGGGGGTCCCCGAGGCCCCGCGCTGCTCCCCACGCACCTGCTCCAGTCTGGGCGTTGCTGATCTGCAAGTCGCTGGTGGCCGCCTTCAGCTTCTCGCGGGCCATGATCTGGCGCTTGAGGTCCCGCAGGCAGATGTTCAGGCCGCTGAAGATGACCCTGTCATACGCCAGCTTGGCAGCGAACTTGTAGTGGATGCACGACATGGTTGTGGCCAGGTGGTCCAGGGGCCACGGCGTCCACAGCGGTACCAAGTGTGGCGGCCTCTGTGCTGGGTTGGGCTGGTGGCAGCGCAGGGAAGGGCCCGCCGAGGGGCCGGGGAAAGCGGTGCGGGCTGAGCCGAGCTCTGTCCCTGCTCCCTCTCTCCCACACAGTGTTGCCAGGCCTGGCCAGTCACTATGGCCACTGGGCAACGGCCCACCGCCCCACCCCCACGCCTCAGGGGACCCAGCGCATTGTGACAAAAGGGCTGTCACTGCCCCTGGCTGCTGGTGTCCCTGGTGTCCCCTGGCCTGTCACCGGCCACTGTCCTGTCACCCCCCAGGTCTGCGGGGTCCCTCCTGTTACCCCCAGGCTGCCACCCCCGCTATCCCCTCCTCCGGGCAGCCAGACGAGCCAAGACAGCCTGGGGGAGATGCAGCCGGCTCTGCAGTGTGGCGCCCGGCTGCCCGCACCGCAGGGCCAGCGAAGGCAGGGGACATCTCAGGGGGGCTGAGTGTTCCTTGGGGCAGCTACCGAAAGGTCAGCCAAAGGGGCCAATGACCACCCGGTTTATGGCCACAAGCCAATGTACTTCCCAACCATGGCACACCCACAGCGGCGTGAACTCTGTCTGGAGAGGAGGACTAAGAAGTCAGGAATGAACCATCAGCGTTAGGAGGTGCCCCAGGACAACCTTTCTTGCTTTCTCAACCATGAAAGCTGCTGCTGCAACAGCCCTAGCGCAGGAGTTCGTGCCTTGAATGACCAGGTCGAGTTCTGTTGAGTAATATGCTACGGCTTGCAGGTGCTTCCGGCCCAACTGGCTATTCCTTTCTGTTCATATAAATATAAAAGCCTTCTTGTGGTCTGGCAGGGCTAAGGAGGGAGCTTCCACGACTGCTTGCTTTACATCTTTAAATGCCTTTTGGGTTTCCGGAGTCAGGAAATCCTTTTGATTTCAGTGCTGTCCTCTGTATAAAAGACATCATTAATTTTGCTCTTGGTGTCTATTTTTCCTGTTAATGGTCATTTGGAAGCCCAGGTTTTAATATGGTAGCCTTGCCCGTAAGCCTGTGGTGGATTATACGTATTCATTCCACAACTCGCCCATCGCCACAGTCCAAACCACAGCAGCAGAGGAAAAAAGCCCCACTGTTGGATATGCACTAAAAGCCCATCCTCTGCCAGAAACACTCTCCTGGGAACCTGTCCCGGTGAAGTCTCATCGGTACAGGGACGGGCATCTATGTTACTTTTGAAATTTCACTGAGGAAGGGAAGGATACCAGCCTTCCACCAAGACGGGTTTGTCACTAGTCTGAAAGGAGATCCCTGGCTATGCCTGGAGAGCAAACCTATTCACAAGCTCACACGCTCTCCAGGGGCTGGGCACTGGAAATGCCAATAGAGCTCTTAGGGCCGTACAGATGAAAAGGGGAGTCTTGCGCCTGGAACCTTCCATAGATTTGTTCCTATGCCTAAAGGCAATTGGTTTTCCTCCACAGACAGGCTGGGCAGTCTCACCTCGGTGCCCGGCAGGATCATGCAGCAGATCTTCCTGGAAACTCTGCTGAGGCACATGGAATATAGGGAGTGCAATGATAGGACATGGGGCAACGGTTTCAAACAGAAAGAGGGTCGATTTAGATTGGATATCAGGAAGAAATTCTTTACTGTAAGGGTGGTGAGGCACTGGAAGAAGTTGCCCAGGGAAGCTGTCGATGCCCCATCCCTGGAAGTGTTCAAGGCTGGGTGAGACTTTGGGCAGCCTGGTCTAGTGGGACGTGTCCCTGCCCATGGCAGGGGGGCTGGAACTAGATGATCTTTAGGGTCCCTTCCAACTCGAACCATTCTGTGATTCTGTGATTCTGTGATCAGCGACAGCCAACATGGCTTTACTAAGGGCACACGGTGCCTGACAAATTTGGTGGCCTTCTACAACGGGGTTACAGTGTTGGTGGATAAGGGAAGAGCAGCTGACATCATCTGACTGGACTCGGGCAAGGTATCTGACACTGTCCCACATGACATCCTTGTCTCTAAATTGGAGAGACATGGCTTTGACAGATGGACCACTCGGTGGCTAAGGAATTGGACGGATGGCTGCACTCAGAGAGGTTTGGTCAACAGCTTGATGACCAAGTGGTGAGCAGTGATGAATGGTGTTCTATTTAACATCTTTGTTGGTGACATGGATGTTGGGATTGAATTCACCCTCAGCAAGTTTGCCGACGACACCGAGCTGTGTGGCACGGTCGACACGCTGGAGCCATCTAGAGGGACCCGGACAGGCTGGAGAAGTTCAATTGGGCCAAGTTCAAGGCCCTACACATGGGCTGAGGCAATCCCAAGCAAAAATACAGACTGGGAGGAGAATGGTTTGAGAGCAGCCCTGAGGAGAAGGACTTGGGGGTGTTGGTGGGTGAGAAGCTCAACGTGAGCTGGCAATGTGCACTCGCAGCCCAGAAAGCCAACCATATCCTCGGCTGCATCAAAAGAAGCATGGCCAGCAGGTCGAGTGACATGATTCTGTCCCTCTACTCTGCCCTTGTGAGAACCCACCTGAAGTACTGCCTCCAGCTCTGGGGCCCCAAACATGCAAAGGACATGGAACTGTTGGAGTGAGTGCAGAGGAGACCACAAGAATCATAGAATCATAGAATCATAGAATTGTTGAGGTTGGAAGGGACCTTCAAGATCATCGAGTCCAACCTTTAGCCTACCCTGACAAGAGCCACTTCTAAACCATGTCCCTAAGTGCCCCATCTACCCTTTTTTTAAACACCTCCAGGGATAGTGAATCCACCACCTCCCTGGGCAGCCTATTCCAATGTTTAATAACCCTTTCAGTGAAAAAATGTTTCCTAATATCTAATCTAAACATATCTAATCTAAACCTCCCCTGACGTAACTTGAACCCGTTTCCCCTCATCCTATCAACCAGGGAGAAGAGGTCAGCCCCCATCTCTCTACAACCTCCTTTCAGGTAGTTGTAGAGGGTGATAAGGTCTCCCCTCAGGCTCCTCTTCTCCAGGCTAAACAACCCCAGCTCCCTCAGTCGTTCTTCATAAGGTTTGTCCTCCAGACCCCTCACCAGCTTTGTAGCCCTTCTCTGGACACGCTCCAACACCTCAATGTCCCTCTTTTAGCGAGGGGTCCAAAACTGAACGCAGTACTTGAGGTGGGGCCTCACCAGTGCCGAGTACAGGGGGATGATCACTTCCCTAGTCCGGCTCACCACACTATTCCTGATACAGGCTAGGATGCTGTTGGCCTTCTTGGCCACCTGGGCACACTGCTGGCTCATATTCAGCCGGCTGTCAACCAACACTCCCAAGTCCTTTTCTGTCGAGCTGCTTTCGAGCCACTCTGCCCCAATCCTGTAGCGCTGCATGGGGTTGTTGTGTCCCAAGTGCAGGACCCGGCATTTGGCCTTGTTGAACCTCATACCATTAGTCTCAGCCCATCGGTCCAGCCTGTCCAGATCCCTCTGCAGAGCCAACCTACCCTCAAGCAGATCAACACGCCCGCCCAGTTTAGTGTCATCTCCGAACTTACTGAGGGTGCATTCGATCCCTTCATCCAGATCATTGATAAAGATATTAAAGAGAACCGGCCCCAGCACCGAGCCCTGGGGGACACCACTTGTGACTGGACACCAACTGGATTTAACTCCATTTACCACCACTCTCTGGGCACGGCCATACAGCCAGTTTTTTACCCAGCGAAGAGTACACCTGTCCAGGCCATGAGCAGCCAGTTTCTCCAGGAGAATGCTGTGGGAAACAGTGTCAAAAGCTTTGCAAAAATCCAAGTAGATAACATCCACAGCTTTTCCCTCATCCACTGAGTGGGTCACCTTATCATAGAAGGATATTAGGTTTGATAGGCATGACCTGCCCTTCACAAACCCATGCTGACTGGGCCTGATCACCCTGTTCTCCTGCATGTGCCGTGTAATGGCACTGAGGAGGATCTGTTCCATGACCTTCCCAGGCACCGAGGTCAGACTGACTGGCCTGTAGTTCCCCGGATCCTCCTTCCGGCCCTTCTTGTGGATGGGTGTCACATTTGCTAACCTCCAGTCAGCTGGGACCTCCCCGGTTGTCCAGGACTGCTCATAAATGATACCAAGTGGCCTGGCGAGCACCTCCGCCAGCTCTTTCAATACCCTTGGGTGGATCCCATCCGGCCCCACAGATTTGTGCACCTCCAGGTGCTGAAGCAGGTCCCTCACCGTTTCCCTTTGGATTACGGGGGCTTCATTCTGCTCCCCATCCCTGTCTTCTAGTTCAGGGGTCTGGGTGCTCAGGGAACAACTGGTCCTACTGCTGAAGACTGAGGCAAAGACTTCATTAAGTACCTCAGCCTTTTCCTCATCCTTGGTCACTATGTTGCCGGCCCTATCTACTAGAGGACAGAGATAATCCTTAGTCCTCTTCTTATTGCTAATATATTTATAGAAACTTTTTTTGTTGTCCTTGACAACAGAAGCCAGGTTTAGCTCTAGCTGGGCTTTGGCCCTCCTGATTTTTTCCCTACATAGCTTAACTACCTCTTTGTAGTCGTCTTGAGTGGCCTGCCCTTACTTCCAGAGGCCATAGATCCTCTTTTTTTCCCTAAGTTGCAACACTAGCTCCCTGTGTAGCCAGGCCAGCCTTTTTCCCCGACGGCTTGTCTTCTGGCACATGGGGACAGCCTGCTCCTGCGCCTTTAAGACTTCCTTCTTGAAAATCATCCAGGCTTCCTGGGCTCCTTTGCCCTGGAGGACTGCCTCCCAGGGGACTTTGTCAACCAGGCTCCTGAAAAGCCCAAAGTCCGCCCTCCGGAAGTCCAAGGTAGCAGTTCTGCTGACCCCTCTCCTTGCTTCTCACAGAATCGAAAACTCTATCATTTCATGGTCACTGTTCCCAAGACAGCCTCCAACCTTCACATCCCCCACAAGACCTTCCCTATTTACAAACAACAGATCCAAAAATGATCGGAGGGCTCAAGCCCCTCTGTTGTGAGGACAGGCTGAGAGACTTGGGGTTGTTCACACTGGAGAAGAGAAGGCTCCAGGGAGACCTTATAGCAGCCTTCCAGTACTACCTAAAGGGGGCCTACAGAAAAGGTGGAGAGGGACTCTTGGTCAGGGAGTGGAGCAATAGGACGAGGGGAACGGTTTTAAACTGAAAGAGGGTAGATTTAGATAAGATATTAAGAAGACATTCTTTTTGCCGAGGGCGGTGTGCCGCTGGCACAGGCTGCCCAGAGAACTTGTGGATGCCCCATCCCTGGAATTGTTCAAGGCCAGGCTGGACAGGGCTTTGAGCAGCCTGGCCTAGTCAGAGGTGTCCCTGCCCATGGCAGGGAGGTTGGGACTAGATGATCATTAAAGTCCCTTCTAACTCTACCCATTCTATGACTCTATGATTTGCCAGCAATGTTTCAAGTCACACAATACCCAGTTGCGGATTCACGGAATCACGGAATCTTCAGAGTTGGAAGGGACCTAGAGATCATCTAGTCCAACTCCCCTGCTAGAGCAGGATTGCCTAAAGCACATCCCTCAGGGCTGCATCCAGGTGGGTCTTGAAAATCTCCAGAGAAGGGGACTCCACAACCTCCCTGGGCAGCCTGTTCCAGTGCTCTGTCACCCTCACTGTAAAGAAGTTTTTCCGTGTATTTGAACGGAACTTCCTATGTTCTAGCTTGTGCCCATTGCCCCTTGTCCTGTCACTGGGAACCATTGAAAAGAGCCTGGCTCCGTCCTCCTTAAACCCACCCTTTAGATACTTGTAAACATTAATCAGGTCCCCCCTCAACCTTCTCTTCTCCAGGCTAAAGAGTCCCAGCTCTTTCAGCCTTTCCTCATAAGGGAGGTGCTCCAGTCCCATAATCATCTTGGTTGCCCTTCGCTGGACTCGCTCCAGTAGTTCCCTGTCCCTCTTGAACTGGGGAGCCCAAAACTGGACACAGTACTCCAGTTGTGGCCTCACCAGTGCAGAGTAGAGGGGGAGAATGACCTCCCTCGACCTACTGGCCACAGTCTTCCCTATGCAGCCCAGGATGCCATTGGCCTTCTTGGCGACAAGGGCACACTGCTGGCTCATGGATAATTTGCTGTCTACCAGGATCCCCAGGTCCTTCTCCTCAGAGCTGCTTCCCAGCCTGTCTGCCCCTAGCCTATACTGGTGTTTGGCATTCTTCCTTCCCAGGTGCAGGACCCTACACTTGCTTTTGTTGAACCTCATTAGGTTCTTCTCTGCCCAGCTCTCCAGCCTGTCCAGGTCACGCTGGATGGCAGCGCGGCCCTCTGGAGTGTCGGCCACCCCTCCCAGCTTGGTATCATCAGCAAACTTGCTGAGGATACACTCTGTCCCCTCATCTAGGTCATTAATGAGTATATTGAACAAAATTGGTCCAAGTATTGACCCCTGAGGGACACCACTGGTTACAGGCCTCCAACTGGACTCTGTGCCGCTGATCACAACCCTCTGAGTTCTATCACTCAGCCAGCTCTCGATCCACCTCACTGTCACCTCGTCTAGCCCATACTTCCTCAGCTTCCTAATGAGGATGTTATGGGAGACAGTGTCAAAAGCCTTGCTAAGGTCAAGGTAGATGACATCTACGGCTCTCCCCTCATCCAGCCAACCCGTTATAACATCATAGAAAGCTATCAGATTGGTCAGGCATGATTTGCCCTTGGTAAATCCATGCTGACCACTTCCAATAACTTCCTGTTCCTCTACATGTTTGGAGACGACATCCAGAATGAGTCGCTCCATTACCTTCCCAGGGACAGAGGTGAGACTAACCGGCCTGTAGTTCCCTGGGTCCTCCTTCTTGCCTTTTTTGAAGATTGGAGTGATATCAGCCTTCCTCCAGTCCTCAGGCACCTCTCCTGTTCCCCATGACCTTGCAAAGACAATGGAGAGCGGTCTAGCGATAACATCTGCCAGCTCTCTCAGCACTCGCGGGTGCATCCCGTCAGGGCCCATGGATTTATGAATGTCCAGCTTGGCCAAGTGGTCTCTGACCCGGTCCTCCTCAACTAAGGGAAAATCTTCCTCTCTCCCGACCTTCCCCCTTGCCTCCAGGGTATGGGATTCGTGAGGGACGGCTTTATCAGTGAAGACCGAAGAAAAGAAGGCATTCAGTAACTCTGCCTTCTCTGTGTCTTCCACCACTAGGGCACCCGTCTCATTCATCAGTGGACCTATATTTTCCCTAGTCTTCCTTTTTGTGTTGATATACTGGAAAAATCTCTTCTTGTTGTCTTTAACTGCAGTGGCCAAGCTGAGTTCTGATTGAGCTTTGGCCCTTCTAATCTTCCCCCTGCATAGCTTTGTTATATCTTGATAATCCTCATAAGTTGCTAAGCCCCTTTTCCAGAGAATGTAAGCCTTCCTTTTTTTCCTGAGGTCCAGCCAGAGCTCTCTATTTAGCCAGGCTGGCCTTCTTCCCCGTCGGCTCGTCTTTCGGGACATGGGGATGGCCTTCTCCTGTGCTTCTAAGAGCACCTGCTTGAAGTATGCGTTACAAAATGTCACTAAACTTAACGACAGCAGCCTCTTTGCAGGTTTCTAACTCAAAAGCAAAACCCAAAAAGCCTGGTCCTTCCATGTGGCTGGCGTCTTCCCATGGCTCTTCCTCAAGGCAGGAGAAATGACCCTGAATTTGGAAGTCCATGGAAATTTAGAAGTACGCATAGTCCTCTGGCAGTCATTACTTATGGGCCAGAAGTCAGAAACGAGTCGGACTGCACCAGAAGTGGCACTGCCCCACCTGCAGGAGACATATTGGACCAGAAATGATGGTTTCAAGATAGAAAACACAATACAATCCACCAAAACAGCAAAAAAACCCCAAACAGATAAAACATTGTACACAAAACAAAGACCCCCATCTAAACCTTAAAATGGTAAACAAGCTGAAAAAGAGGACGCTCCACAAAAAAAGACCATGCAGAACACAGGATAACATAAAAATAACATAACCCCAGGAAGCCAGGGCCAACACACCCGGATCCTGTACATAACAGTAAAACCTGGGTTAAACACTCCCGGGGAGAAAGGTTGAGGCCCTCGGAGACTTCGAACCGGCCAGCCATGGCCACCGGGCTTCAGCTCATTATTTCTGTGTCAGATGACCCTGTCCTCCCTGTGAGACCCCTCAGGGCAGCTGTACCCAGCTCCAGGGGGGTGGATACGGCCTCGGCATTATGGGGAGGTGCTTCCTGGGAGCAAGATCTCTCACAGGGGCACTGGGAAACCCCCCTCAGGCCTGGATGCCTGAGAAACATCTCTGCACTGCTCCACATCTCACCAAAACCAGGGGCAGAGGAAGGCTGCTGTGGTGGCCTCCAAGAGAACCAGCTCACCTGGGCTGTTCTGCAGCCACCAGGTGCCTTTGCTGTCAGGCGGGTCTCAGCGTTGGTCTGCAAACGGCTGTCACCTCCCTGCAGGATGCTCTTCAGCACACGGTACGTCTGCACTGAGTCTTCTTGGGCATGAAGTCCCAAAGGGAGGGATGACCTTTCACTGAAGGTCCTGAACGCAGTTCACGTAAGGAAGCGTCATATCTGCTTGTGATAAATTATATTCCTCCAATCTAAAATGCTAAATGTCAGTCGCCGAGGTGCGCTGGCCCGATCTGCAGCAGAGTGGCAGAGCTTGATGCACAGGGGGGTTTCCCGAGGCAGGGAAAAGCCAGGGCGGTGGAGAGACCCACCAAGAGCCAGCAGCTCTGGTGGAAGACGCTGACAAGGTGTGGGCATTGACAGAGCCACAGCGGCTACCCCACACCTATAAAAAACAGCCTGGGGACTAGAAGTGACCAGGAGTGCTGCAAACAGAGTGTGGCACAGTCTGCGTGGCAGGGCATCCTCACTCTACCAGCTCAAAAGGTGAGCTCCATTGGTGGTCATCACAATCTCAGAAGGAGCACAGCTACCGTATCCACCTGGCAGAAAGCCACGTCCTCTGCACTCGCCGGAATGGATGTGGCAACCCAGACAGAGCTCCAGTGAAATCATGCAGGTCTTGGGCTGCAGGGCTTGCCAGAGAATTTCGCTAGTAACGGAGGGCAGCAGTGAGAACAGCAGTGTGAGGTGTGACCAGGGGGACGATCTGCTCAGCGAGGTGACAGGGCTACGGGAGGTAGTAGAAAGGTTAAGGAGCATCAGGGAGTCCAAGAAAGAGATAGACTGGTGGAATCATGCTCTGCCCTCCCTGAGACAGAAACAGGAACAGCCACCAGAAAAAAAACAAGATCAAGGGGATCCTGCAACCTCCCCCTGCCGGGCTTTGACAGTAGCTTCAAGGAAAGGAGCAAATGGAGGCAAGTCCATGCCCAGGGTGGATGGAGAACCCCCTCCTTGCCCAGCCTACCTTCCCAGGTGCCGCAACGCATAGTCCAAGGACCACCAAAAGAGACTTCGGGGCCTCGGGACAGTTGGTAAGGAAATCTGAACCACAGGGTATTTTCTCCTCTCTCCTTCCCGTTGTGGGCAGCAACATAGGAAGAAATAGATGGACACAGTCTATTAATACGTGGCTCTGTGGCTGATGTCACCCATACAATTTTGGGGTTTCCGAGAATGGGGCGGCCTGCACAGCACAAGGCTTGCTGGCGTCAGATGGGATTCACCTTTCTGAAAGGGGGAAGAGGGTCTTCGCTCACAAGTGAGCAGAGCTCATTGACTTAAACTAGGCTTGAAAGGGCAGGGGGACAATATCAGGCTTGGCCGTGACAAGTGGTGGGACAACACACCAAGGTAGAGGGTTGGGGTGCTAGCAAGGGCACTCAGCCTGTTGGTCTGACACGTGCTGGGAACACTGGAGGACGCTTGAAGTCTTACAGAGATGAGGGAATGGCTCCTGAGGTAATGGGGGGGAGCCAAAAGGGGAGGAGTCAAGAGGGGAGGAGAAAAGAGGGGAACACCAGTAAATAGCTCAAAGGAATCAAGGTGTGTTCCTCTAAGAAGGTGAGATGGCTGACAGACCAGCTATAAAGTGCCTCGACACCAATGCATGCAGCATGGGCAACAAACGGGAGGAGCTGGAAGCTGCCGCGCTGCTGGAAAGCTGACACCTAGTTGCCATTCCTGAAACCTGGTGGGACGAATCCCATGACTGGAGTGTGACTATCCATGGCCAGCAACAGGGGAGGAAGCGGGGACAGAGGAGCTACCCTCTAGGTCAAGAAACGGGTAGAGTGTGAACAGCTGTCTCTAAAGAATAGCCAAGAGCAGGTTGAAAGCTTATGGGTAAGAATTAGAGAGCCAGGCAACAGAGGGAGCCTTGGGGTTGGTGTCTGCTCCAGGCCGCCCGATCAAGGGGAGCCTATTGGCGAAGCCTTCTTCCTCCAGCTACATCAGCAGGCATCGCGCTCACAGCTTCTCATCCTGCTGGGGGACTTCCGCCACCCCCACAGCTGCTGGAATAGTAGTACAGCAAGCTGTAGGCAATCCAGGAGACTGCCAGAACCGAGTGCCTTGAAGATAACTTCTTGAGCCAGGTGATAGACAGCCCCACCAGAGGAGCGGCCATACTGGACCTGAAGGGCACCAACGCAAATGAGCTAATGGGTGACATCAAGATTGGAGGCAGCCTGGGCTGCGGTGGTCAGGCGCTGGCGGAGTGCACAGTCCCGAGGGGTCTGGGCATGTGGGGAAGAGTAAAGTCAGGACCCTGAATTTCAGGAAAGCAAACTTCCAGCTCTTCAAAGAGCTGGTCAATAAGACCTTCTGGGACACTGATGAAAATCTAGTTCCTGTGAAACTGATAGAAATGGCACTTGCAGATTTGCATGAGGGACGTGTAAGTACAGGGAACATGGACTACAAATTCATACCACTGCGCACGTATGAGTTCAAAATTTTTAAGCAAAGTCTTAACTGTCAGTAACGCTGAGTTTATTTAGAGAAAAAAAATCCCTTCTGTCCACACTTCCACCCTTCCTTGCCCAGCAAGACTACAACGTGCTGCCTCCTGTTCTGCAGGTCATGAGCAACCCATTTCAGAACGGCCTCGAACACGGCCTCTTCTTTCACAGGGAGCTCATCCTTCTCCAGCAGGCGTTCCAGGTCATTGAAGGAGAGCGCCACAAACTCTGTGGACACCCTGCTCACCTCCTCAAAGTGATGCAGGATGAACTCATGGGCTGCTTCTCGCAGGTCAGGACAGTAGTAGTAGCCTGTGAATCTCCAGATGCCGACACAATTTTCCAAGCACAGCTGGGATTTTAAGAACTCGCAGCACAGTCTGACGATGTCCAGGACATTGAACTGGTCTGCTGCGATGAGCAAACTTTCAACGTTGTCATCCGTGACCTGCACTGTCCCGGTGTAGGCATATTCCATAAGGAGCCTCATCATTTCAGAGGAAGTGCCGGGGATCTTATAGACCTTCCTCTCGGCATTGCTCCAGTTGCTGGAGAACAAAGCCCTGAAAAAAACAAAGCAGCGCTGGGGAAGAAAGCGGCCTTGCTGTGTGACACCCTGACCCCATTATCCCCTGTGCCTCCTTCCCCGGCCACCAATTTGGGCACTAGCAGTAGCCATGCTGGGAGGCCGGGGAGTTTTATGAAGGAATCTTTTACTAGCCGGTTGTTTTAATAAGGAGCCACAGGGCAAGTGGGCACCTTGCTTCAACAAGAACACCAGAGAGTAACGGTGTGTGGGGAAGGCAAACCAGGCCAGCCAGGCTGGCCACGCTCCCAGCCCTGCACCGTATCTGGGGCTTCGCCAGACACCACTTCCAGCGCTGCTGTTCGATCCCAGCTTGTGGATGAATGTTGGTGTCCGAGGAGGTACCAGGACTAGGGGGAACTGCTGGAGGAAAGTTTGAGGGCCGAGGGAAGCGCTGGAGATACACGAAGGCACAGTGTGGCACAGAGCAGGAAATACTGTTTGGCCCCATCCCCTCCTCCTTCAAGCACTCACCTGAAGTACGGACTGCAGCTGGAGAGGATCATCTTGTAAGCAATGAATTCAATGCCGTCCACGCTGATGATCCCATCGCCCAGCTTCCCTTCTGGGCAAAGCCCATGGAAGGCGGGGCAAGCCACTGCACTCATCTTCCTCTCCCTGGGTGAGGAGGAGTATGCGGTGCAAGCCAAGCTATCGCCCACCTCGAAGCCTGGGGCAGTGGGAGATGCTTCTCTCTGGGGTGCTCACAGCACTTGGTCCTTGCCCTCCCTCCAACATCATAGTAGAACCCCTGCCTGTCCGGTGGATCTGGAACGTGCCCCATAATGACATCACAGACGTGGGGGGGACCGGGACCGGCCGTGAGCCCCTCCACAGCCCCTCTGTGGGGCCGAGGTCTGGGTCCCCACGGTCCATGTTGCCGTGGGGCAGAGCCGTAGGGTCCCTGGGCTCTGTGGACTTCCACACAGGAGAGGAAATAAAAGATGTACACAGCTCTAGGCACCGTCTCTAAAAGACTCCAAGCTTTTAAAAGAAAGCAAAGAGGGGGAAAGAGGCATTTGGGAAACAGGAAAATAGACAGAGAAAGCAAGCTTTCAAAACAAGTAGCAGCGTATATTGCTCACTGTAAGGCATTATTGCCATGAGCATCTACCGTAGCTAGAAAAGAAAAATGCTTGCCAGCCTCGCCTTGGAAGCTTGGTACCTGAAAAACACTTGTGTTTAACAGAAGCTCTCTCAAGAGCTAGCGGTTTGAGGCAGCAACGCTACCAGGTTCAAGGCCCACATCTCCTCAGTGCACATGCTTATGTCAGTTTTGCAAAGCCAGCCAGAAAGCTGAATGGACCCTGAAAATACCAACCGCCTCCTTCCACTAATGCCAGTAAAAATGCCACGAATACAGCAGGATTGGAAGTTTTGTTATAAATACATGAACTGCAACAGAATCCTAATCGTCTGCTCATGTAGTATATGCATTTTCAACCCCATACAACAAGAAAAAATGCAACTCCACTGGCAGTCTCTAGAAAAGACACAATTCTAGCAGATAGGACTACATATGAAGACATGTACAGGTCTATGCAACTTGGTGGGGTTCCCATGGGTATTTGGGGTTCCCGGGGGGGATATTGAGGGTTTTTTGGGTCCTGTGGGTGGGACTTAGGAGGCTCTTGGGGGCCATTAGATGGTTCAAGGGAGGCTTTGGAGGGCATTGGGTGCCCTTGGTGGAGTTTGGGAGGGGTTCCAATCCTCGTGTTTCCAATTTTCCCCAACAGGGTAAAATTCAACTTCTTTTCGGACGAGACAGGCCAGCATATGTGTTAAAATGGTGCAGGTTTCTTTTGATGTAACCAGGAACAGTGGCACGTACAATGATTTGAAAAGAAATGTTGCAGTAGAAAATCAGCAAGGGCGGCAATCTGGTAAATGATCAAGAAATGAAAAATTGCACGTTCATCCCTTGCCTTGGAGCTGCAAGGGTTGCTTTCCCATTTGAAACTCTGAAGTGTCACTGCAGGGGGAGCATCGGAAGGGGGAAAGGGAGAAAAGTGGTGGCTTAGAAACAAGGAGAGCGGAAAAGAAAGCCCAAGGAAAACAAGGGATGCAAAAGAAAGCCATTGCCGACCAGCAAGCCAGCGATGCCCAGCCAGGCCCCGAGCAAGGGCAGACCCCGCCCACCTTCGCCCCCCACCCCCACCCCGTTTCATTGCTGAGCACGCTGTGGTAGGCTGTGGGATATGCCTTTGGGTGGTTGGCCTCAGATGTCCCCACTCTGTCCCCTCCCAGCCTCTTGGGCACCCCCAGCACACTCGCTGGCTTGCAGTCTGAGGAGCAGAACAGCCCTCGGTGCCGCGCAAGCACTGCAAGAACTAGCGCATCCCGGGGCCCTCCGGGCTCTTTTCAGCACAGCTGCAAAACAGAGCCCCGCACGAGCTGCTGGGAAGAATTCTCATCGTTAAGCTCATGAGACGCTCACAGGTCAGGACGTGTTTGGCACCCTTTTACAACCCTCCTGGCCTTCACTCGCCTGTGCCAGCGCTTGAGGCTGCTCTAGGTTCTGCCAGTCCCCCTGGGCCATGAGGGTCCCAGCCAGACCAGCCTCCAGACGTGCCAGGCCCCACACACCCAGGGAAAAGGCCCGAGCAGAGAAGAGCTTCCCCTGGGGCGAGAGGATCTGCTGGGCTCAGCGGGCAGAGGAGGAGCTCAGGCAACACTTCAGCAAAGTGCAGATGCCCAAGTCCCTGCCGGGCCCTGCTGGGCTGCACCCTCAAGTGCCCGGGGAGCCGGCAGATGGGCTGGGGAGGCCACTCCAACAGGGAGCTGTGCCTCACGACTGCACGCAAGCAACCACCAGCCCCGGGCTGGGGCGCAGCAGAGCCAGCTCTCTGCTCAGGGAGAGCCTCTTGCCCACACTGCCTGCTGGGGCCAGCAGGGGCAGTGACTGGCGTGTTTCCCCTGGGCAGGGCTGGCAGCTGCAGGAAGGCCTGGGCAGGTCAGGTGACCCAAACTGACCAATGGGGTGTTCCCTCCCAGCTCCCACGCTCTGTGGAAAAGGCGAGGCATCAATGGCTTGGGTCTGCATCAATGGCTTGGGGCTGCATCAATGGCTTGGGGCTGCGTCTATGGCCCCTGGCTGAGGAGGACCCTGCCAGTTTTTCTACCTTCTTTCCTTATGCACCAAATGTAAATGAAGTGGCTAGCAGGGTACGACAATATGAAGGCAGTCCCTCTTGTCCCCTTCCTGTTGCAGGTGTGGAAAAAATGACTGAGAAAATCGAGGAAACGACCAAGACAACAGCCAAGCAAAACGAGGTAACAGCTAAGAAAAATTACAAACTGTTTTTTCAACTGTCCAGGCTGGAGAAAGAATCCCACTCTTCCTCTGAACCGTCCCACTCTCGGCCATTCAGAAATAACACCCTCCCACGAAACCCATTCAAGAGAAACAGGACCCGCTCTGGGATTTCCTGTGGCTTTGCCGCTGCGACTATGGAGAGCACAGGAGTAAATGGGGTAGAAAATCTACCCCGGTACCACGAGCACGAAAGCTTGAGTTGCAAGGCAAAGCAGAGCAAAGAGAGAATTCTTCCAGGAGGGTGGCTGCTCCACTCCTTGGTAAGCGGTTCTCTGGTCCGCATAGGAACTCCTCTGCTAATAGTGCAGTGCGCAGTGTACCCTGTTGCCTTCGAATCATAAAGGGGCAAAATCTGTCACTATTTCTGGTGGGACAGGCGGGTCTCGAGAACTGACTGCACTGGAGGCTGAAGTGAGCCTAACAGGGAATAAAGGGGAGCCGCATCCCGTTGTGACTGGCCCTGTTGCTCCGTGCATCCTTGGCATAGGCTGCCTCAAGAGAGGATATTTCAAAGACCTGAAAGGGTATTGGTGGGCTTTTGGTACAGCAGCTGGAGAGACTGAGGACAATACACAGCTGTCTGCCTTACCTGGCCTTTCCGCTGACCCGTCTGTGGTGGGACTGCTGAAGGTTAAAGAACAGCAGGTGCCAGTTGCTACTGCCACAGATCATTGACGACAGTACTGCACCGACCGAGACTCCCTGATTCCCATCCAGAACCTGGTTTGTCAGATGGAGACCCAAGGAGTGCTCAGCAAGACTCGCTCACCCTTTAACAGCCCAATATGGCCAGTGTGGAAGTCTGATGGAGACGGGAGATTAACAGTAGATTACCATGGCCCAAAGGAAGCCACACCACCACTGACTGCTGCTGTGCCAGACCTGCTAGAAGTGCAACATCAACTGGAGTCAAAGGCAGCCAAATGGTATGCTCCAATTGACCCTGCTAATGCATTTTTCTCTCTTCCTTCAGCAGCAGGGTGCAGGCCACAGTTTGCTTTCGCCTGCAGAGGCATCCAGTATGGACTGCCCCAGGGGTGGAAAGACAGCCCTGCTATTTGCCATGGGCTGGTCCAGACTGCACTGGAGAAGGCTGGGGCTCCAGGACACATGCAATACATTGATGATATGATTGTGTGGGGTAATGCAGCAGAAGAAGGTTTCAAGAAAGGTCAGAAAATAACCAAGACCCTTCTGAAAGTGGGTTTTGCCATGAAAAGAGGTAAGGTCAAGGGACCTGCAGGAGACATCCAGTTCTTGGGACTCAAGTGGCAAGATGCTCGTCGCCAGACCCCAATGGATGTGATTAACAAAAGAACAGCTATGTCGCCACCTCCTAACAAAAAGGAAACACAAGCCGTTGCAGGTGTTGTGGGTTTCTGTAGCATGCACATTCCAGGTTATAAGCAGATTGTGAAACCTCTCTATGAAGGGACTGGAAAGAAAAAGGATTTTAGGCGGGGTCCTGAGCCACGACAGGCCTTTAAGCAAATTAAACAAGAGACTGTGCATGCAGCAGCTCTTAGAGCAGTCGGAACAGGACGGGACATTAAAAATGTGCTCTCCACTGCAGCCGGGGACAATGGACCTACCTGGAGCCTCTGGCAGAAGGCACCAGGGGAGACTCGAGGTCGACCCCTAGGATTCTGAGGTTGAGGATACAAAGGCTCCAAGGCCAACTATACTCCAGCTGAGAAAGAAATTCTGGCAGCATGTGAAGGAGTTGGAGCTGCTTCAGAGGTAATTGGTACCCGAGCACAGCTCCTCCTGGTGCCCCCATGGCCAGTGCTGGGCTGGATGTTCAAAGGCAAAGTTCCTTCTACTCATCATGCTCCCGATGCTACCTGGAGTAAGTGGGTTGCCTTAATCACGCAGTGAGCTGGAATAGGAAACCCAAATTGTCCAAGAATTGTAGAAGTGATGACAAACTGGCCTGAAGGCAAAGACTCCGGAATGCCACCAGAGGAGGTGGTGTCTCGTGCTGAGGAAGCCCCACCATATAACGAACTCTCTGATAAGGAGAAACAGGATGCTCTGTTCACTGATGCCTCTTGTCGTCCTATGGCTCCACTCCGTGATCAAGGGTCCCTCCCCACCTTTCCTGTAGGCCCCCTTTAGGGACTGGAAGGCAGCTCTAAGGTCTTCTGGTGCCTTCTCTTCTCCAGGCAGAACAACCCCGGCTCTCTCCGCCGGTCCTCACAGC